>NW_019104299.1:4399-81790 GCF_001856785.1 Myzus persicae
CCTGCGGGCGCCCACGCCTCCCTTCACATTTTTTTTCTATAATTTAACTGTACTTACATTATTTCAAAACCTTTTTTTAAATTTTGATTTCCAGTTAGAGCCTCATAAATATTCATTATTTCATAATCTAATCATTGTGAATATAACTATGAGTTTAGAAATAATGATATTGTAGTCTGCAGACTTTAATATTTATTTTTAATACACATTTTTCATATTTTTTTTCATTGGTAATCACATAATAATATAATTTCTATATTTCCTTCATTTTTCGTTATTTTTCGTGCGGCTTTTAAAAACTATTGTGAATTTGATACGATCTTTTGACAACCCAAAGTACCAAATTTACTCACTTTCCTGCCAGAAAAAATGCTGTTAAATAAATCAAATATTTTTACTGCTCCAAAAGGTGATAAAAAACACACAAATAAATAAAAAATAAAACATATACCATTGTAAAATCAATACATTCATCGCTCCACTCAAAATCTTAAAGTAAAGGCATTTATAGGAAGGAAATATAAAAAAAGGTAAAAGTGATGTTTATCCATTAGTATGTATACAAATGATATAACACACATTTTTTAAATTAAAACGATTTATAAAAAAAAGCTATGTGCTCCTTTACATAGGTACCTACGAATGTACGACGTATTGCAAATGTATAATGAAGATACAATTAAACTTGATTAATTATGGTGGTCATAAGAATATTCCAATAAGATATAAGTTTTATGCGTAATGTGTATATTTTATCTAACATTCTTAAAAAAACACATGTGTCAGGTGTTTGTACGTGTTATTTTTATACGCATCTGGGCCAGGCCTACTATAAACACAGTTTTGTACTTATGAAATAAACAGGGTGATTTTTTAAGGCATGCTCACCTCCATTTTTAGCTTTAGTAGTACATTTGTACAAATTTTGATTTTTACAATTTTTAAGTAGACCTAAATGCCTTATTTTCATATTTGGTGGTTTTGTTTTTTGAAAATGTTGATGTATCTAAATCAAAATTCTAACGAGTAGTTTCTAAGTTATTGAAATGTTTATACTAATGATAATAATCCCTAAAAACGGTTATATAAAATTAAAAAATTGAATATTTTTTACAAATTATTAATATTGATAAATAAATTGCTAATTTTTTTAAATCGTCTGAGACCCCTATATACTTAACCCATTACCATAAACATACTATCTGTAAGACATAACTTTACGTAATTAAAAAACTGCTACCTTGAATTTTGATTTAGATACATCAAAATTCACAAAAAAAAAAATGTGCTTAGTAATTAAAAACGAAAAAAGAAGGTTCCTATTTGAAAAACTATAGTTTTTATTGTCACAGGTCCTTGAGTGGTACAAAAAATTTCAACTATTCAAAAAATGGTCTTTAAGCGTATTTAAAAATTTCAAAAAGCAGAATTTTAATATACATGATTTAAGCGTAAAAACTGAATGAGCATTCTTAAAAAAATCCCCCTGTATAGGTACGATGCAGGAACTGTACTAGATATAGTGATAATTGTATTAGTTTAACTCAATAACAAAAATATTTATGTAATTTTGAAATATACACATGTGTCAATTTGTATATGAACGCCTGAGTAGTGTTCAAAAAATAATAAATGTGTTATACACCGACATACGGTGAATAATATTATTCTTTTGTATAATGAATAAAAAAACCTTTTTGTATTAATTTTGTGCTGATAGAGTATGGATTAAAGATCTCTTATAAAATAAATCGAGGAATATTATTTTCTTTCATATTTTAGTCTTCAAAGTTTGAATTATTTTTATTTTTTTCTTGTATTAAATCAAAATGATATTTATTCAGAATATTTTTGTAACGTTTACAATTATTCTAGTTGTTACAATTTGGGTTATGTCAGCTACTGCAAATCATAAACATGTTGACTTTCAGATACGTATGAATTATTTTATTAATAGATAATTATTATATTTGAATTATAACTTTTTGTATTAATATTTATATCAGCAGTGATTTGTAAATTGTTTTTTGAATAAATTAAAACCATTAACCAATTAAAATTATGTTATTACAACCTTCAAGAAAAATTAAATGTACATAAAATGCCATTTATTATATTTTATTTCTATACAATATTATGATGTAGACAGAAAAAATTATTTAAATGTTATAAGTACATAAAGATTTTTTTGATCTTAGAGAAATATCAAAAATGTTGTATATACAATTTTATTATAGTTTATTACTAAGTGAAAATTATTATACCAATTATTATTATGATCATAATTTGTAGCAAATAGACAAGATGAACTAATACAAATGTATTGTTTTATTTGTAGATTATTGTCGTGGTAATATATTAAATTAATAATTAATAAACAAATAGTAACTTAAAATATAAAAGATTTTCCGCAAAATTAAAAAATTTAAATATTTATATTGTGAAGCTATTATTCTTAAAATATGGCTGAGATTATTGACCATTAATTGTATGTTTCACGAAAACAGTAAATTCCGAATCTATGTTTGATTTCCATTTTAAAGTCGATTTGTTGTATTCATAAACTATTATCGGTATTAGGAAAGTATATTTAAAACTGTGTAGGCAATATGATGTCGTATTTAGGGGAGGGGGCAATTTGGACATGTGCCCCGGGCGACCAAATATTGATCTATTTAGGACACCGCTGTAGCCTGGTGTAATATAGTATCAATAAATATTTTATTTTTGGAAAGAATTATTACTATGATACGGTCATCATTTTATGGCGTCATTTTTCAATCAACAATAACTGATAAGTGCTAGCACAGAAATATAGAACATACCCGGAATGTATAAAGATATAATTGAATAAACTATTACAAAATATTTAATAAATCAATCTATTAGGTTTTAAAACAGAATTTAGTGGCACATGATCGGTTCATTAGATATTTAGTGAACCATTTACTCGGGTTAATTGTTTCTGCAATTTAAATAAAGTTTTATATCATTTTAAAATGTCATAGAATTGATAACTGGTTATACTGTCTTTGAAGGTAAGTTTGTTCAGAATAATAATATTTGTTGATTCCCGGCAATATTATACATTTTTACTATTACATAGAGGGGATAATATAGTAAGTTTAACTTGTACGGTCAGCTCCAAAACGGATAAGTAATTTCATAGTATATAATATTGTTATTATATAATTATTATCATGGGTAGGTAGGTACCTAAATTTAACATCATATATCCATTCTACTCAAAAAAATATTTATTAATTAATTTATTATTAGAAATGTAAGTATTTGGTATTAAAAAAAAAAAAATTAAAAATTATTGTTAAGAACAAAAATTATTTAATCTGCCAGTTCTTCCTGTTACACCTGTACAGAAAAACTAGTATAGAACCTATATAACAGATGAAATTGAACCCTCACACCAAAACCACCATCTCTCTGCCTGCAGTTCGAAATTCCAAGCGTACTACTGTAGCAACCTAATAAAGGAATAAGTAGTTTATTTGTATTCATTGATCTTATAAACATTGGCAACTATCGCTTCATTTCGTAGAGGTGTTAAGGTTGGTTGGACAACATGTCGTATATGTCATAATGTTCCCATCAGGGAACTATATAGTGACGTCGGCCGATGATTGATCTCAGAAAACGTTGGTGACTGAGGCCACTGAGCAGCAAGAGTCGTACTATATATTATAGTACAATACATTAATACTATAATAATACAATTTCAGATACAAAAGACGATTACGCGAAGACCTCTTATAGTGTGTATTAGAAACTTAATGGATATAATTTTAAATGTCATAAATCATAATTTGTAAATTTTAAACTATTCTAATGAACGGTTAACTATGCATTTCTAAAGCTCTTGTCGCTCTTGAGGTGTATTAAGAAACCTAATCAAATTTTCTGATTGTGATATATCTTATGATACTGGAATCTCAGTTGCACTGGGTTAAAATAATATGTATTAGTCATTTTGGAGGTGGTAAAAATAAAAAATTCAAAAAGTGTTGGGAAATAAAAAAAAAGGAAAACCGGGAATTGTTAAGCAATACCAGTTTTTGACAAATTATATATTTTATTTTTTCTATAAATGTTCACAAAATGTTTATTTTATATTTTTATGCTCAACATTACGTTCAAAGTTTTGTGATTCAGTTTTCAGGTGTACTTTAAACATTTTTAGTACTTACCTATTCTATTATATTTTATATATACGACATTATAAAATGCAATTTTTCCACTGAAAATTAATCCAACCTAATGTATTGTAGTTATTAATTGCTTATAGTAAAAAAATACTTAAACGATAGTGATAATATTATTTTCATAAAATATATTTTTATTTTTATTTATTTATTTGGTTTATCTAGATAAAAATTATTAATCATTTATCTTATCAAGATAAGTTTCGGCCCAGTAATATTTATTTTTATCCAGATAAAATTCTAGTTATCTATGACTCAATGAGTACATAATATCTAAATATTTTGATTTAATGATCTTAAAAAAAAAAATATTTAATATTATTTATATTTTGAAGCAAAAGGAAATGCGATCACTGGATGCTTTTTCCTCGCCCTATTCATGTTTTAAATTGCTATAGCACATATTCCTATTATGCATTTGGCTATAGATTGTATATTTTCAAATAAAAAAAATAAAAAAATACTTACCTATTTTTTATATTACTTCATTTTCTGAATACCGTTACCTATAACACGGGAAACAAATGTTTGTGAAAATTGTTATTTTTACCATTGTTATAAAAATTATACAAAGACAGGATACTTAAAAAAAAAATCAATCAAATCCCTTGCACTTTTTTAACTATTTTTTTTTATAAATATTTATTATTAGATCGTCACAATAAATCATAGTCCATGGGCTATCCTCTTATTTTGTATTTTTGTTATTTTTTACACCACATGATAATAATAACCTAAATCAACTAACAATGTAGATAACACTTCCAATTTATATTAATGCTATGAATTTATTTTTTTAACCAGCATTTCTAAAAAAAGTTATTAATTATTCAGTTTTAAAATTAAAGTTCGCAGTTGGCATTTTTAATACAGTTTCTACAGTAATTTATTGTAAATATCATAATCATTTTTTTTCCAGCTTCTATTGGTAAGTTCTTTTTTTCTTCTGTTTTTTATGTTATTTAAATATAATATTTTATTCTGTGTGATGTAAGCAACGACATTTTCAAAATATTTAGATTAAGTACAAGGTATTCCCTATTAATACTGCAAGCATATGCACGCTTTTCTACGGTAAGTGGTAAACGGTTAGTGTAGTCCACGGTCTTTTATTTGCAATTTTTAGTTAAGTCATTATGACGTTTGAGTGAACGTAACGCAGGATTATGGTCGGACGATAGTTATATTAGTCCTTCAGCTTCTACACAGTTAGAGGAAATATTTTGAACTATAGCAAAAAGTCTATAATAAGTCAAGGGTTTTATTCGGGTTAGTTAACCATTAAGTTTTCTGGTAGAAATTACTTCAGCGTTAACAGTATAAGCCACTTTTAATAGGCACTTCAAAGCACCTCTTTTCATTTTATTCAGAAAGTCTTGATCCCTAGTGGGTGTGTTTTAAACTGTAGTCATATCGACTCTTTTATGATTATCGCCTTCTCTCCTATAGAGCTCTACCGTTAGAATGAAGAGTGGTATAGATACTATAATTTCTAATTTTTAGGACACTCTAAACTTTAAAGTGTAAAATGTATTTCTAATATAAGAGCAATATCAATATTTTCATTGCACAAGAAATCATCGAAGCCTTGTTTACGCAGAACTTGCCTATTGGCGTTCCATGCTATGATCCTCAGCGAGTGATTATTATAGCTACGAAACAAAAACATTTGAAATATTTACAATTAATTCAATTAATTTAAACATTTAAATTAAACACTTAAAATACTAAAATATTCTCAAAAAAATCTGTTTTCAATGTAAATTATTTTATAAATGTAAAGAAAAATGTATCTTTTAATATTTTAATTTATTGGTTCTATTGATTTTTCAGCTGATAGTGGTAGGTATTTTAGTATTTACAATGTTTTTTTATGATAGTCATGATGTATTAATACATTTAAGAAATTCAGAGTTTCTTATGATTCTGTAAAAGTTTACAGACTATTATAGTATTATGATTTGTCGATACTCTTAAAGTGTATACGATTGGTTATCTCAGTGATAGTAAAATATTAATAAAATATGCTAAATCGACTACAAACGGTATTATAATAATGTGACTACTAGAGATGATAAAAATTGGTCTTGGCCTTGCGGTTTTTCAAGACTCTTTCACGTCACAAAACGAAGACCAAAATTAGGTTTACAAATCCAGGACCAAAACTGCAAGACTTGCAACACAGATCGTCTAGTACTAGATTTAATAAACTAATAATTTACAACGGAAATAATAAGGAATTATTTCTATAGTTATTAAATTATATCAGTATCCGAGAAGATGATGAATTATTGAAAAAAAGTTCAGTAATAATCAGAATTATTATTACAAAATAATATAATTGTTTCATACTTTTTCTTCTTCTTTTTCTGGTCATTCTTTTCTCTAAGAGTTTTAGCTGTCACTACAAAATCACGCCACTTTTCTCTGTCTTAGACAACTTCATGCCAATCTCCTATGCCCATTGTCTTTAGGTCTTTCGTCACTCAATCGATCCACCTCTTCCTGGCACGTCCCCTTAGTCTTTTCCTGAACGTTTTCACTCTACAGCAACCCGTACACAATCGTTTTCTTCTATTCTTAGGATATATCCTAGCCATTGGATCCTTTGACCTTTGATGAAGTTAGTCACTGGAGCCAGATTCATCATTTACTACAGCTCTCTATTGAATCTACTTCACCAACTTCCCACATTCGCATTAAACACAAGGCCGCATTTTTTCGCCATATCTTGTTCTCGAAAGTTCTTAACCTCCTTTCCTCTAGTCCAGCCTTCTCATCCGTACGGCAATGTGGGTCTAATAATTGACACATACAATCTCGTTTTTATCTTCTAGATAGAACTGGACTGTTACTGGACTGCTTCTTAGACACTGTAACTCTCTCACAACTTTTTCTAGTACCAGGTTAAATAGGATTGAAGACAAAATATCCCCTTGTTCCAAGCCTGTGTCAACAGTAAAGTGGTGAACATTGTGCTGTCTACTCTCACTGCGTACTGTGTGTTCTCCATACAGAGTTTGACTAGTCTAATCAGTTTTCTAATTAACCCAAATTCATGCATAATGTTGTATAAGCTTTCTCTGTGTGCGCTGTCGTATGCCTTTTTGAAATCTATGAACAACTGCCACAAGTTCTGTCTGTATCCATATCTTTTTTCAATGATTTGTAATACGATTGACAGTTGGTCTATTGTGGATTTTCCTTTTCTAAAACCGCATTGGTATCTACTTATGTTTTCGTCTACGTATGACATAAGACGTTTCAGTAGAATTTTAGAGAATATTTTGTATGCGGTGTTCAGGAGGGAGATGCCCCTGTAATCGTCACATTCCATCTTATCCCCCTTTTAATTTAGTGGTATGATGACTGCTTCGTGCCACCTTGTTGGCATCTGTTCTTCTATCCAAATTTTATAGCATAATCTAAACAAAAGTTGCCGTCTTACTAATAGGATAATTTATGTCTATAACCTTTTCTTTGCATCGAATACTAATATTCAATTACAGACAAATAATTGCTGGAAGTCATTATGGATGACGATAGGTATCATATTTTGATTGTAAGAACGTTTTTATTTTCGTTCGTAGTTTGTGAGATTGGTAGTATTGGATATTGTGTACTAAACACCCTAAACTATATTATCTGCATAACATGACGTAATTACTGTCGTAACTTGTAGTCTGTTGGTAATACGCCTTATTGTTCAATACGTGCAACGAGTAAAATACAAACTAAAATGTTTAACTTTTATTATGATTACTTTCGAATTATAAATATATTATACGTCAAAAATATTGGACTTAGTTACATCTTAGAATCTAGAGGTCATACTAAAAAACTTACACATAGTTAAGACAGATATTTAATCTTTTTTTATACATTTTGAGAAAATAACAAGAGTTTCAAAAGAGTCTTGAGCAATACCAAGACTGAGTCTGCAAGACCAAGACTAAGATCAATACTAAAGTGTATGCTCAAGACCAAGATCAAGATTTTGGAAGTCTTGGTCTTCTTTTGATCATCACTAGTGAGTAGTGACTACTGTTGAAATTTGACTATGCTGTTAGTCTCTATTTTGTGACCTCGACTACCGACTACTGAATATGTAAATAATATAATATAATATGTAGGTACTCTTGCGAATAAAATTCCTGTGTTTGTGAATCTAATACAATTTTCTGGTGGTGGTATAAGTTACTATACAGGAGTATAAACTACCCATTTCTCGCTGAGTTTTTCACTCAGTGAAAAATGAATGTATTTAGTCATAATTGATATTCAATTTTAGATTCTAATAAAAACAATGAATATATTGATTTTAGGAGGTTGGGTTGAATCTTGAAATTTTAAATTTGTATGGAGCTATTTATATTTTATTAACACTTGAAATGTTGAATGGTTTTTAATTTGTTTTCAGTAAATATCAATGAAACAAATTTCGCTGGGTTAAATAACTTGAAAATGTAATACAAAGTATCTCAAATATTTGTTATAATAGCATTTCAAAAAGTACATTGGCCGAATTTACAAATATTTATATTCAAAATTTTTTGATTTAAAAATATTTTTCGGGGGTATTTGAAGCCTTTTAAGTATCTACTTATACTATTATATTTTATACCCACAAAAGAGTGAAATTCTCGTTCAATCACTCATTTACGTTTGCTCTTTTTCTTTCGCTCAATCGTCGGGATACCGTTTTTGTATGGTGTCTCAAATCTATGTATTGAATAAAAATAATTTATGTTTATGTTAACAATACTAGAATTTTCATTATCGAGTCATTAGGTATACATGATAACAATAATTATGTTATTAAGTTATGAGGTATTATGAATTATTTTAATATTAATTTGTAAATTATTTTAATGATAATTTATTGATATCAAACTCAATAAATTCTAATAAAATTTACATGTAGTTGTGAATTGTAGGTAAATGGTTATTAATAAATAAGTTATCAACTAAATATTGTTTCTGACTTTTTAGGTACTTGGAATTTGAATAAAGTGAAAGGTATTTTTTTTTTTTGAAAGTATTAAGTATTTGTGTGATATACTACTATATAACGCTATAAAATTATGCAATACGCGTCGTACTAGAAGTTTCCTACCCATATTAAATCAATTATTATTATTTTTACATTGTCATCCAAATTATACGGGATAGTTTGTTATGAAACAATCGTATCCGTTACACTTTGATATAATTTTTTTTACATATTTTTAATATCCAATTTTCACTATAAAATCATGACCCATTATTTTGTATTGATTTTTTTCAAATCGCATAATAAAAATAACCTGAGGCAAGCCTGGGCATTAACTAGTAAAAAGGTTAAAGTTAAGTTAATTTTAACTTTTTAACTTGGGTAACTTTTTAAAATTTCATTTTAATTAACTTAATTTTTAACTTAACTGATTTTTATCGATATAAACTTAATAAATAACGAGTTACTTTTAATCAAATCCAATTTCGTTTATTTATAAATAATTAAATAATACAATTATTATTTATGAATTCATGATATATATTGCACAAACATTTGTTTTTTATCGTTATAAACCATATAACTAACTTCTTATACATTACAAAAAATAAATAAATAAACAATATTACTTAAGTTCATAAATTAATTATAAGTTTTTAAATAACTTTTAACTTAATTTAACTTAGTTCAAAATTATCATTAACTTGCCCAGGCTTGACCTAAAACGACTAACAATGTACATTGAACGTCTAACTTAAATTATTAATATCTATTTTTCTCTTAAAACCAAACCAATTTGTCTAAACGAAGTTATTAGTTATTCAATTTTAAAATGAAAGTCTACTATTGAAATTGTTAAATACAGCTTTCTATAGTATTACCTACCTAATTCATCATTATTTATTAAGTATCATATATTTTTTTAGTTGTTTTAGGTACGTATATTTTACTTTTCTTTTTTTTATATTATTAAAATGTATTCATTTGTTCTGAATCTGTTTTCAAGATTGTATTTTACACTATTTTTTCTATTAAATTAAATGTCAATATTTAATATAGATGAATAGACATTATTGAAGATCAAAGTTCAGAAACATTAGAGTTTATTTTATTTCATAACTTAGGCGCAATTAAGAGGAACTTAAGGGGGCGTAATCCTCCCTCAATATTTTCATGGAACTACCAATGTTCCATGTTTCATGTTTAGTATTCTTAGTCCCCCCCCCCTCGAAATACAAAAATATAAGCTGTATTTTCGTCCATTATGTTGTAAAGACTTTCCTGAAGGGGATCAGTTATTTTAGCCAAAACATACCAATATTTTGTTCATCATACTGATCGACCTAGTAATTCAATAATACTTTTGAAAACTGATTTGAATTCGTTATTATGATATCTACTTGAGATCCATCAGTCCACAGTTTTAGATTTATGGTTGATTTCAAAATATTCAATCTAAATTTATAACAGTTGAATAGAGGGGGGGGGGGGGTTAAAATTGAAAAGAAAGGAATGACCTATCTCAAGTAGACATAATAATGAATTTAAATCAGTTTCAGAAACTATTATTGCATTACTAGGTCGATCATATGATGAACAAACAATTGGTGTGTTTTGTATAACTTTCTGCCACCGACCCCCTTAATTATAAACACTCTCAAATATAATATTATAATTTATAATCTATATCTATTATTAATATCAACACATCCGAATTCATACATTGTCATTAGTGGTAGAGGACACCATATTTGCCATTTCATATTGTGTTTACGTAATTATATAGTATTTTCTTTCTTTGCAGATAAACTTAGTAAGTTTATTTCATGTTGATTGGCATATTTTTACTTCTCCTCTTCTGGAAGGACAAGAAAAATCCAAAATAAGTTAGAATACATAGTTTTTGTAGTTGGTTTAGGTTCTTATTCATTTGAACCTCAGTGTTGATGGTTAAAACATCAAATATTAAGCTGCAATAACAAACAATTTAACAATTCAAACATATGTCATAAAACTAATCACGGACTAAACGGGTAGGTATGTGTTCACGGAGAATCGTTTACCTTTGAATTGTTTATACAGTATAAAAATATATTAAAGTATTAAGTTAACAATTAAATTGTTGATTTTTAAATTACCTAAACTAGTACTCAAATACTTTTGTGTACCTAATTAAATTATAAGCATATTATTACATTACTTGAAATGGTTATCTTCAGTTACATATTAATGACTTGGTTTGGTAACTCTTCTCATCGGTGGGGGGAGAGGCTTAAAATATTTTTAATAGACAAACTAAAAATAATATATTATAACTATATTATTATACACCCCCCCCTCGTAAACGGGCGAACTATGTCATGTATTGTGAACTTTAAAATTTTAAATCCTATACATGGAAAAAACAAATGATAATTCAGTAGTATGATCTTTTTAATTTGAAAGTGGTGACAGCTATTTCTAGCATATGATTCTTTTAACACATTACATTGGTTTTGAAGCTACAGATTGTATCCTTTAGATACTATTGGAATCTGATGGGATTGTTAACTCTAATTAATAAATAACTCTCTATCTCCAACATAAGCTTTGCTTAAAGGCGATAGATAATCGAAAATGTTATCTATAAAAATAATTTATGTATATTCTTTCCTTTCGATCAATAAAAAAAAAAAATTCCAGATATGACTGAAATAAGTTTTTAAAGTAAATATTCACTAGAATTATCCCCAACTCAACAAACAAAGACACGATTAACGGGTGCCATATTCACAGCTTCACATGTTTGTTATGTTATCAATGTATTATTGTGTAAATTTATTTTTTAAGAAAATAGTTACATTTCATTATTGACTTTAACTAGTTGACATAAATTACTTCAAAACAATATTAGCATTATACCTTGTCTTAATTAAAGCGATATTACAATTCAATATTGTCCACAATTACTGTTATGCGTATCTAGATATCATTGTAATTTATTCAGAAGCGTAGTTTTTATTCATTTTTATGATTTTACATGATAAATTAATAAATTATTTAAGTTTAGAATACAATTTTATAACAAAAATCTGAAAGACTTTTGTCCTCGAATTATAGAATTCTAATATTAATTATGATGTAAACACATGATTAATATAATCTATTTATGAAAAATATTATGTACTTACAAACTTATAAATTAATTCAACATTATTGTTTGCAGAAGCTAAACGTAAGTATTATTATTTATTTTTTATTTATAACAAGTACCAGGTACCCACGTAATAATGTTATTTTGCGTGTGGAATGGATCTTTTAAAATTTTAGTTTCTGGCAGGAGAAAAGTATCTGTACCATAATATCTTTATATTATTTTTCTTATTTTGAAATAGCAATATGCTTCTATTTGCCACATTCACTGTTATTTGTAGTGGACAATTAAAGAACAAAAAAAGGTGTGATGATATTATGGGTGTGGGTGGATAGTTGGTAATCACTAATCAGTGATATCACTTCAGCTAAAAATAAAGAACTCTAGACATCATCATATTTAACATAACATCGATTTTATTAATATAATTTTCAGTATATTTCGCAATTTTTCAAATTATTTGTTATTTTTTAAATTTTCCGATTTTTTAAAAACTTAAGTGTGGCGAGGTCTATATCATAAGTTGTTATAATGTAATTTATAAATATAAAATATTTAATGTAATTAATTTGTTTGATAAATAACTAAATAACAAAAATTAGTTGAAGATAAATTGTTTTTATATTCGTAATATACTAATATGTTTGAATATCTAATATCACCAAGTTTGAACTCCGATCACCCATTAAAATCGACTGTGACTTAATATTATTTATTTTTATTACTATTACTGGTTACTGAAGTTATGAGGAATAATGTATCAAGTGTTCAAGTCTTAGGTGTTTCATTTAAAATTATATGCATTTTTAAGTATAATATAGTTTGGAAATTTTTGGGATTTCGACAAATTTAATAATAGTTTATAATATTCTAACTTAAAAGTGTTTTCAATATTTTTTTTTAATGCAACAGATTATGACGAACTTTGTATTACATTTTCAAGTTTTTTTTATCGATTAACAAAAATAATTGCAATATACTTAATTTAAAAGAATTTTAAAAATCAGAATTTTGCAAAACCTTAGTAAAAATAAAGCACAAAAAAAAGCTAAAATATTTTATCATAATGTAAATGATATAATTTTTTCTATAAATATTTAGTGAAAAACTGAAAACTTCAAATCTTTACAGTTATATTTTTTTGAACTACAGCAAAAATTAAAAATCAACCTAACCTAATAGACACACAAAAAACGCATACGTTGTATTGGTGTTGATCAGTTATTTTAGGCAAAATATACATATCTAATATACCTATCTCTTGTCTATTATACTGATCGACCTAGCCATTAAAGCGATAATACTTTTAAAAATTGATTTGAATTCGTTATTGAGAATTGAGATTATCCACTTGAGAACAATTTCCAACATTTCACCCTCCAACTCTTGAAAACGTGATTTGAATATTAGAATATTCGTGAATTTTCTATTTCTATTTTGGAATTAAAATCAGAATTCTTAGAATGTGGATTGATTGATCCAAAGTAAATATTTTAACAAATTCAGATTAGTTATCTGAAATATTATAGTGTTATTAGGTCGATCGGTAGGATGGACAATAAGTTCATACAAACGAATATATTATAAATTATAATACCCTCCATGTTAGCAACACCGAGTTAGTGACTTGTGCAGTTGTGCATGTGTGTGAAGGAGCTCTCCACATTAATTTTACACACGGTCACGCGCGCTAAGATCACTTACTACGCACACATTTACGAGACCCACATGCAAGCATATGAAAAATGCTTATTTGAACTTCTTAAAAATTTTCCTCCACCAATCGCCTTAAGTCAATACCTTCATTGCTCTTTTTAGAATTAAAAATACATTGCTAAGTAGTTATAAAAAAACTAATAAAAAAAAAAAATGATTAAACTACGGTCTTTATAAGAAAATGTTCATATATTATGATTCATATGAACCAAGTAACCATAATATTTTATAACTTATATTGGTAACAATAACATTAAAATATTTTTTTGTAGTGTCAATAAGTACGTAATTCTTATATAATTTGACTAAATTAATTGTAGTTTTATAGTTTTATTTGTGAGAAATTTCAAATTTGCTTTAACAAAATGTGTATGCTTGAAACCAAAAGGTGCTAAACAATTTTTTTAAATTTTTAATCCACTTTTTCATATTATATATTGTAACAATACACAAAGTATGAAGTCAACCACTAAAAACAACCAGCATCAACAAATCACCTAGAACATTACGTAATCACACATTTGATAAGAGTTAAGAATCTGGTACTCCATGATCATGCCCTATATAGTTTTCAAGTTTGTTATTTATGAGCTTATATTATAACACTATATAGATAGACAACGACTGTGCAATAATTTCTTTCTCTTTATTTTCATATGGATTTGACTCACTTTAGTGACACATGGTGATTGGATACGAGTAGATACTTAGTTCCCATCTCCTCTTGCCACAATGTGACACTAATGTAGTGAATCAAATCCAAATAAAAATAATGGGAGATAAATTATTGGCGTTGCCAATCTATTATGTTTTGTCGTTATTTTAAAAGTGATCTAAATAGAGCTTTTTGGTTTATAGTGTTCCAACAGATAATTTCTATCTACTTGGTATAATAAATTAAAGATTTGACAATCGTTAAAAATCATAATTTACGATTGGAGATAATACAGATATAGACGTCATAAATTGCTCTTCTAAAGAATTTTATTTTTTTTAGATACCAAATCTTTTGGTTCCAATTTTGGTTAAAATTCTATATTATCCATATTTTATTACAAAATATTTTAGTACATAGGAAGATATTATTGCTGTTGAAATAATAAGTCTATTACAACAATAATTGTGATAATATTTGGCAGTATACATTTTAATTAATGGGCCTTTGACTAAACATATATAGTCAAATAATGTGATATGATATTATTATGTTATTATGATTATTATTAAAATATTTTATTATCTAGACTGTCAAAGTATGTAACATTTTTATTGTTATTTTTTTATTGATCTTAATAAAACACTATTTTTAAGTGTCTTAATAAATTTACAATAGCTATAATTTTCTTTCGAAAAATTATTTCAATATATTGCTGATCATAGAAAATAAACTTTTTAAATCTGGAATACTTGTTAGACGTTATAAAAGCTATAAATATTATATTCGAGTGTGAGTGTCTGTCCTCTTCCTGTGAGTGTCTGACCTCTTCCAAATATGTAGGCGTATTTTAATTAATTTTGGCGTAGTGGATGGGGCCTCAAAATGTTATAAGTTATAACCTTTCATTTTTATAAATATTGTAGAGTGATTTTGATACCAAGTTGTATATTACACGCAGTAATAAAAATAAATTATGAATAATTAAATAATAAACTAAAAAATTACAATAAAAATATAGATCAAATTTGGTTTTTTTTATTTCGCCCAAGGTTGGCTTAATGCTGAAACATTTGTATTAACTTCATTGAGAACTTTTCAAATAAATCACTAGATTTTCATACTTAATCATAATATTTAATGAACATTTCATAATAATTATACTTATCAATTATTACCCATTATTTTATTTCTAATAGGCAGAAAATGCAGTAAGTTGCCTATAAGATTTATTTTTAGTATAATAATGTTATTTTATATTAGATGAATCTTGCTTGTGTTTGGAGATTAACACTTAAATGATTATTTTTATACCTATTATATCATATATTATTTAGATTGTTGATGTGCATTTTTTTTTTTGTCTCCTTACGTACATTCAATTATCAGGGTTCTTAAAAAAAATCTATTAACCATTAATAATTAAATTTCAATATTGGTCTTAAACTACGTGTATGTGATTTTTAATTCAATCAGTGATCCATAGTAGAACAATATTATGAATATTTTATAATTAATAACTATAGTTTTTATGTTTTTGCCAGGATCAGATGGTACGTAATCAGCTTTATTTTGTAAAATATGTTTGTCTCATGGCCTTTCTTTCACGAAGTTGTCCATTTTGAGAAGTACCTATGGAATGCACAAATTGTCCAACTATATAATAGATTTTAAGTGGGGTGAAAAAATATATTGATTTCTACTTATTACTTGTAAACTAAACTAGAATTTTACCAGTAGATATTTTTACCACCAGTGTACTAAGTATTCAGCATTGCACCGAGATTCTATCTGGTTATAAGCGGGAGCTTATGCATTGCGACCGAGTGAGATGGAGAGGAATTGGGAAAGAGTAATATGCATTAATATGTCGATCCACTAATAAATTAAAAATTATAATTTATCCTCTACAATGACTTAACTTTCCTATCTCCTAAGGAATAAGGGGACTAACCCGAGCCTATATAATAGCTGAAAGTCGTGGTGATGATGGTACAAAATATTCGGTAAGAATAAACAATGCACGCAGAGTTTCTACTGCAGTAAAGGGGACCCTGAATACAGGAACATACAATAAAAAATACCTAACAAAGGTACAGTAGATAATCTTTGAGTGAAGTGGGCAATTCGAATTCTTAAGAGTTATGAGTGATTGTGAAAACATAATATATATTTATTTAAATTTGTTCTACTTTTATTTTTTTAAATTGCTGTTATACTTATTAATGACTTATGATTAACAAGCTTTTATTAAATATTCAACAATTTTAAGTAATATAATAATATAATCAACACAAGTTGAAATCACTCAAAGGTTCGACTCCCATCGACAGATTGTTGCAATATTCTACGAAATGAAATAATTTATGGAAGGAAAATATTAGTTCATGAGTATATTCCATAAATGTCGAACCATAAAGCATAATCAGTATCAGCAGTCGGCACAGCAGTCATTGGGTATAGTCACGTTTTCTGTCTTTCGGTTATCGCTGGGCCCTTTGTATCATTGTATCCATAAATAGTTACAAACAGAACACTATTGATTTAGTCAATCCCATTAATATTCTTCAGTGGAATTGAGAAAGATAAGTGCCTTTTGTATTTTTTCTTTTTATGTGTTTAATTTTGCAATTCAATTTATCTGATTTGCGTCTCATAAGTCATAACTTTAGTAAACATTTTCAATTTTTTTATTACTCCCGAGTACTATTATAGGTGCGAATTCGTTCATTGTACAATTAGGGCTTGTCACACAATATTGGGTATAAGCCAACAATTTGAAATTTATTATTTCTCAGTGTTTAGTCTATTTCAATTAGTCAATTCAACTGAAAATTTGAAAATCATATGTTTATTTTTACTTTTTACTATTCTGTAGGTATCTAAGATTTTACGATAGGTTCATTTAAAATAATGTCAAATTAATAACAAGTTATTATTATTCTATTATTTATTTTTTAGGGGAAGTAGTTATTAGTAAGTACAATATTCAACTTAATTGTGTGTAAAATGTATTTATAAGTTATAGCCATTGAATTAAATTTTTCACCATATTAATTATTTAAACATGCACTTAAAAATGTTAAGAGTATCTTCTTTATTTTTTGTGTAATCAAAGACGCAGCTTGAACAGTTTTATCATGACGTTGATAATTTATTTAATCATTAGGTACCTTTAGAGTATCTGCTATGGTTAATTTAAGCTTTTTAAATTTATTAAAAAGTGATATAAACTATGAAATAAAACAAAAACTGAACATGTATCAATTATTCAATATCTTGATCCGCGTGATGAATTATAGAATATACAAGGAATAATATTTATACTATACAATTTTGAATCGAAAAACTGTATATAATATTATAATATAATATATTAATTATATATAATAACATTTAATATTATCTCCTGCTTACTGTAAAGTAGCATTAATTTATAAGAGCGTTTAAATTTTATGTTTTATCGATGTTTAACATACCTGCCCACTTGTAAATCATGAAATTACCCCATCAATCGGAATTCAAAAACGAACAGGTAACAGAAGAAACATATAACTTTCAAAAAAATGTTTACATAAGCATTTTTCATAGATAATAAAATTTTCAAAATATTTTAACTCTTTTAAAACTATTGTTTAAATTTTTTTTGCTAATGATTGAATTTGATTATTTATTCAAATATTCTAAGATGGACACACTCTCTGACACACTATCTCCACTCAAAATTGCTTTTCGTACACGAAGATTTATCACCGTAGAATTCAAATTTAACACATCCGCTATCACAATAATGACATACCTCAATAACTACTGTACTGTATAATAGAGCAGTTACTCAATGTCTAGCTTTTTTAAATTTAAATGTATTTATAAGTGATTATTAACGAAAATTATGTGCGTGCAACGACATATGAAGTAATAAAGCCCTGTAAGTTTCGAATAAATATAGAAATTCAATTCAAATGTTTCACCTGATAAATAATAATAAATAATATAATTAAATAATTAAAATAAATTATTGAATATATTTAATATTTTACAGTATTGGGAAACGCATGTTCAGCTTATTTGAACGAAGGAAAAGAGAGTATGCATAATTAAAATTGATTATATAACTACCTAGTGTAATAGCAACTATGTAGTGTACCAGTCACCAGTGTCCACATAATCAATGACCAATGTCAAACAGAGCATGACTGATCGTAAAATTAGAATTTTCAGTTTGAATGCTATTACAATTGCTGTTTAAATTGAATACGTGATAATTATAAATACAAAAAATGATATGGGTAAGTGGTATTTGCACCAGTTCAATTTACCGGTTGAATGAGGATCCTCCAAATGCTGTGTCGGGATCGGCCGTAGCGGTGATTGAACATCAGTTGGTTGTGTAATATACATTTATTACCCTAGGTAGTTACGTAAAAAAACAATCCATTGTGTGAGTATTTGGCAAGTCTGGGGTGTCATGTGTTGGACATTGTTTATTTTTCTATTTGTTTGGTTTCTTTTTCTAAACTCTCCTCGATAACATTTTCTGTATTTATGACAGTAAAATATTCCAATACCTATTTTAATTGTAAAAATAATCAAAATAGCTTTATGTTGAATAAAATGCATGGTTTGCAGTAAAATGTTCTCTATATATAATTATAGAATCAAAAATCGGACCCTACTAGTTCGACATTTGAAGTGTACGAATAAAATTTAAGTACCAAATACCAATATGAAGTAAACAAATATTTTTATTTTCCTGGTAATTAGTGGGTTAATTAGAGGTAATTAGTGGGTTGGTGCCTCACTTGCCTCACCAAGAAAACCGCCATTGCTGAATCTAAATATCAAATGCAGACAATCAACAAGTCTATAGACTAATATCAATTTTTTTTTTTGCAGTTCAAAGGTTGTATGAACCGGTAACTGCCTACTGTCGTTCAGTTATTCCAGGAAAATACAACACATATTTTGAAAACATTATATATCAATAACCAGTTAGATAGAATAACGTTTCAATATTTTGTTTAATTATTTTATGATGGATATAGATTAAAATGTCTAATACAATTCATTAACTTGATTGTTATTATAGTGTTAGGTTTTTGTTAACTCCCGACATTTATGTATTGGAATGTTTCAGAGAATTCACTATTTTACTTATTTGTACAGGCACAATAATTTTTTTAATGATTTTCCTCACATAATGAATAATGACTAACAAAAAAAGCATTTATTATGAGGGAGGATAAAATATTTTATTTTTTACCCCCTTTTTAGAATTGTATTTAAAATTGATGTTCTAGTCTTACACGGTGTTTGGAAAGAACGTCATTGCATTCACAAGTTCACGTTCATATTTAGTGAACGACACACGAGCGTCACTTATTTTTCAAATTGAACGTAAACGCGAACGATGTTTATATTTTAATGAATTTGAAAGATTTTTTAGAAGCTCAATTTATTTACCATTTAATAAATATATGTTTTGAATATAGGTATTTATTAATTGCATTATTATAATATTTTCTTATTTTAATTCATATAATAAACAAATTTAAAAAAATTAAATTAACGACCCAGTGAATACGCATTCATTTTTTCAATGAACATGAACGTGAAAGCTTTCACTTGAAAAAAACACGAACTTGAACGTGAACGAGTTTGTTTTTTAAGGACTGAATGTGAACGTGAACGAATTCATTGTTTAGTGAACGTTCCGAACACTGGTTTACACAGCTATGCAACTTGTAATAATTTTTCCTAACACATTAAACAATTATATCTTAATTTTATTTTATTTCACAAATACATTGTAGTACAATTTTTTTTTTATATTCTATCATTATTATTGGTATTATCATTACTAATAAATTCTGAGCGGAGTGTTAAATATATTATTGATTTTAAAATTATGTGTTTTATTTTTGTTTGTCGTCACCTTTTGGGGCAGTAAAAATGCTTCGATTTTCTATTTCAGCATATTTTCAGACAGAAAAGTGAATCGACTCTAAATGGTCAATTTCTAGAAATAATCAAAAGCTTCAGGAAAAACAAACAAAAAATTAAGGGCAAACTGAGATTGATGCGAAAAAAACAGTATTTGAAAAATTGATTTAGTTTTTTAGTGTAAGACCGTGCTCCAGAGGATATTTTCTGCTCCATGATAATGATATCGAATGTTTACTTTCCACTGATATGGGTAGGTAAGCCATTTTTCTTCGTTCCGACGTTCCGTCCGTCTGGCGGTGCGTTATATAATTGTTTGCTGTAATTGTTTATACTATACAACAACTTACTGTGAACTGTATTTCAAGCAAAATAAGTTGTGAATAAAAATTGAAGTTGTAAAAATCAAATTAACATTTAGGTATAAACATTTTTTTGAACAGCCAATAAATTCTAAGCAACAAAACAGGTAAACTTATGTAATTATACTCGTTTTCACTTATGCAATAATACCTTATATTTATTAGCTTCTTGAACGTAACTTTTATCTGAAATTGAAAATCATTATAAATAGGTAAAAATGACTACCAATTCACGGAAACCCAGTCTGTTTGCTTTAAAAATGCAAAAACGAATAGATCAACAAACCAATTTGTCTCTTGAACGCGAAAGTGACAAAAATTCTTTCGGAGATGCTAGCGCTATACTGAGTGGTCCTGAAGCAAGTGATATACACAAAGAAAACGTTCAAAAACTTACTAGTATGAGTGACGAGGAGTTATTAAATGCAAAAAATGAATTGATAAATAGTATGGATGGAAAATTAATTGAATTTTTAAAATCTAAACGAAACAATGACAGCGCCCCCGGAAAGTATAATCTCAAACAAAAGGACAGTGATAGAGTAAAATTGCTCAATACACAAAATAAGATAAAAGAAGATAAAATAAAAAATTTGTCTTATATGAAAGATCTAGTTAACAACGGTCTAAACATGGATGTTATTGAAGAAGATAAACTTGGATGGACTGGTGATTTGAATGTTGAAAATCAAAACAAAGCTATTGATGTTTATGCTGCTCGTTTTGGTCTTGATGGAAAACTGTTACCCTACATAATAGAAAATAAAACAACCGTTGACGGTTTACATCATCACGGCGAAGAACAACATCGCCCTGGATATACTATCGATGAACTCTATTCTTTTCTTCGTAAAAATCATGCTCCTCAAAGAATATTAGCCCTAGATGTGTTGTCAAAACTAATCAATAATGCTTGTTCCTATGATTCAGTTTTAGACAAACCTCTTTTATGTTCCTTGACGGAATCTGGTATGTTTGTACTGTTGAGAATGGCATTAGATGACACTAACATTGCGATTATTACAAATGCATTAAAAGCTATTGGAAATTTATTTTCCAGAAAAACTGACCGTACAATGTTGTCTGGTTTATCTGGATGTAATTGTGACATTGCTTTACCCGTTTACATAGTTCCAGATGCAGAAATCAACCAAAATGAATTGGATAAATCCTCTGATTTTGATTTAATTGTGTTAGATCTTGTACACGGGGCGCTGAGAACTGACTTAATTTTAAGATTACAATATATTGTTTTCAATATGAATATAGGATCTAGCTGTCTTTTAGACATAACAGAAATTTTAACTGGCATTGCTTCTCGAGGAGAAAAATATGCATTTTTAGTTGTTGAGACAAATTTGTACAAGCATTTGTATAGTTTAGTTTTCACAAACTTACATTCTGATGATCTATCAGAAACCTTTGTATTCCTCACTCGTGTAATCAGTAGTCAGTCAGTTAAATGTGCTTTAAAATTATTGGAAATGAAAATCCTAGATTCTATATTTAAGTATATAAATAATCCGACAAAGACTCCGTTGCTGCTAGAATGTCTATACTTGTGGCAGACATTTTTTGAATATAAATTGGCTGGTCAAACAATTACCGAAGTAGCCAATCTTGTATTAAAATTTGTTGATCGCTCAGTTGGTCTTAGTGCAGATTTAACAAAAACTGATTTGTCTTTAATGTCAGCAAGTTTAAGTCTAATTGATTCAGCCTTGAGAAATTTTGGTAAAATCTATATCGATCCAGTGTATCAGCTTACAGAAATAATTTTAGCCAGACTATTAAGTAGCTCTGATTTACCTGATTTTGAAACTTCAAAACTCATTGGTAACTGCTTCTCTGTTCTCAGTTCTAAGAATTTAAAATTTGACTCTGTATCCTCAAAAGCAGTTGAATATTTAAATAAACATTTTGGAAAAATTTGTGAAATATTGTATGAAAAATCATGGTTAATGAGCAACTATGTAAACAATAGTCCTAAATGCTATCCCAGTCTTGGATTTATAAATATATCATTAAATGGAGGAGAGCCCTTGTTTATGTTGATTGGACTTATGAAATTCTTATGCAATAATCCCAGACATTTTAATATCCCTAAACAGTTTTGGACATATTTAAATAAACTAATGAAATCATCTATAGATGTATCACATTGGTATTGCAGGTATGAAATAATTTTTTTAATAAATATATTAAAAACTTTGACAAACGTGCAATTTGAAATAGAGCCAACCCATAAAATTGCCATAGCACTTATGTCATTTATACCTAAACATATGGCTGAAGAATTGTATTATACTTTGAAATTGTATTTTAACAGTAATTTTGTAGATAGTATCAAGTATGAAAGCAATTTTGAAATTTTAAAATCATTCTATGAATTACTTGTACCCAATAACAAAAGCACCTGTGCAAGTATATTAATTACTGAACTGGAACCTATTTTACCAAAAGATTGGTTGTTTTTACCAATTTTGAAGATTCATGAGACTCCATTTTTTAAAAGCTCAAAAGAAGGCGAATCACTTCTAAAAGAATCTTTAGCTAATGTATTGTTTATGGAAACACATTATCCAGAAGTGTGTGAACAAACTCCATTGGCTGCACGTTATTGCCGTGTAGCTTGTACATTCATGTGTGGTCGTCGTGGTACAATTTTTCATGAAGTAAAATCAATGTTGAATCAAATTTGGCATGTATATGCAGCCCAGAACGACAATTTGAATTTTAAAGATCCAATCCAAGGAGTTGAATCTTTCTATGACTTTTACAAAACACTATGTGAACATTATGTAAGTGTATCATATTCTGACACAGTTTTTGGGGCATATGTATTGCTTCCTTTACAAAGAAAACACAGTGTTGAGCTAAGAAAACTAGTTTGGTCAGAAATTGAGTTGCCGCAGACTATTAACATTGATGAAGAACATCTAGATCGAATACCACTACATAATTATACTCAGCCTGTTGAGACAAATAAAGAACTTCTAAAAATGTACACTAGAGTTATGAGTTTAAGACGAAAATTTATTATGTACCATATTGCCATAGCACATTTAAACCAAATTTAGTTGTTTACAAAAATTTGTATTTTCATTGTTATTTACTTACTGTATTGTTTTATTTCAAAGATCATCATGGGTGACCGATACAATATTCACAGTCAATTGGAGCACCTTCAGTCAAAGTACATTGGTACAGGCCATGCAGACACCACAAAGTTTGAATGGCAAGTAAATCAACACCGTGATTCATGTGCTTCATACCTTGGTCATTATGATTTATTGAATTGGTTTGGAATTGCTGAGAACGAAGCTAAAGCAAGAGTACGATTCAATTTAATGGAAAAAATGTTGCAGCCTTGTGGGCCTCCGCCAGAGAAACCTGATGAATAATCTTATGAACTATTAATATTTTATTGTTGAACTAAGTTCAAAATCTAAAACAATATATTATGCATCAAGAATATTTTTTTTTCTATTTATTCTTTAATTAATATTAATTATATACAATTTAAGAAATACATTTTGAATTGTTGAACACCCGTAATATTCGTATCAGTACCTTATTCACCTTAATTTAAACAAAAAAATAATTTATAGCTATTACTTATTAGTATCATTAAGAATTATGTTCTGTAGTATGTTAATATAACAATTAACGATGAGTGTTATGAGTAAGAGAGGTAATTGCAGGATTTTGTTTCTGGTGTAGCATACTTTTTAACCAGCCTGACAGCAAGAAGCAGACCATTTATTAGTTATTTTCTTGATTATCTCATAGCAGCATATATAATACCTAACCTTTATTTAATTTGTGATATAGGTAAGATGTCTGCAAAATAAAATATAATGTACTCATATATAAATATTAACATTACATACAAAAGGGTTTTGGGAATCTAATGCAATCTGTGGCATTGTATTGTGCCTTGATCGAACTGTTACTGCTTGTTAATATAATGTACATGGTTTAGTCTGTATGTGAAAGCTTGTGTTAATAATTGTATATTGTTACTAAGTTGCTAGGTGCAGCAAAAGCAACACAAATAATAAATAATAACAAATTAATCTAAATAGGCGATTGCAGTCATTTATAAATTGGTATGTACTGGCTTTATAACAATATGTAAGGATATAAAAACACCAAAATACATTGAATCAAACATAGGTACAATTTTAAAGTGGCTGGAGCAGGTACAAATAATCTCGTAAAACAGGCCAAAAGCTAGATAAAACTGTGGGAATTAAGTTTGACGGATTTTAATTTTGAAAATTAACTCTAAATCTTCAACAACTCTACTAAAGCATGACCTTTGAAATATATCATTATAAAATTTAACAGCGTACTTAAATATATAAATTACCAAAATTCTTATTTTTTAAATTGTTCATATTTTATTGAAGAATTCGAATAAATAAAATTCCCTCAGCCATTCTCCAATGAACACAATGATTAATTAATATCTATTTTCAAAATTACGATTTGTCGAATCCAATTCTTTCAATTTTGTCTAGCTTTATGGCATTTTGTCATTTGTATATCATGACGTTTATTTGATAAAATCTGTATCATTGACATGTGCCTGTGTGTGGAGAAATTTATTTGTGGCGGTGAGCCATTGGTGCCCGGTACTTGATAACAAATTTTACCAATTACACACACTAACATTAATTTGCTTAGACAGTAACACAGATCAAATATAATTGCTATATGCAATTCCTTAAGATAACTCCTTATAACACATCACACTCAAACCCCCTTAATTCAATTAGAGGGATAGCTTTTGAGTATTAATTACAATGGAGGAAAAAAATGATGAATTATACTTATTAAATATATTGAAAAAGAAGACATCATTAACAAATTTAAATCACTATGGTAAATTTGATAACTTGATTTTTAGTATGATAACAAATCCTGAATAAAATCTGACATGTTATTATAAGAGGTTTTTAATTAAAATTTGATCAAATTTAAATCAATAATAATTAAAATAAACACAAATGTATGCAATTAGGGATTTAATACAATCTTTAAAAAAATATTTTATACTCTTATTATTAAATTAATAAACTTGGCTCGACTTTTTAATTTATTCTTTAGTTTCATTTTCAAAATGTTCAATAACATCTTTTCTAGCTGCAGAGATCACCATTTTGTATAGTTTACAATTTTGATTAATCAATGTTTGTACGTATTCTGGAAACATGTTTACATCCATTGAACCATTCTGAGCAAATTCTGTAATTTGTTGCAAATTCTTCATATAAGCTAGCATGACGGTGCCCTTGTTTTCTCCATTGTCTATCCTAGATGAGCACAATGTTTCCTCATCATATGTTGGATCTACTAAAATTTTGTTATTGTAAATACCCTAAAAAGAAAAGAGAACATTTTTAATAATAAAAACATAGACAAGACTAGATATTTATTGCATTGATAGAATCCTTGATTGTATTGACTAATAGACATTGTATTAAGTTTAATATATTATATACCCCTCCTAACAATTTTTTTAATATGTGGGCCACAGTAAAATGTCTTATAATAAGTCGTAAATCATTAAAAACTTGTAGTATAACCAGATAAATGAATGAATAATAGCATTTATAATTAATGGTAATAGGTAAAAGTCATTAAAATTTGAATCATTCAAATATAACAGTAAGTACAAAGTATAGAGTATTAACTTCTAGTTAAAAATTTAAATAATTATTGAAAAATTGTTTTAATATTTTAATAATACCATTACCGTATGTGTTTTGCAAAAAATAGTTCAACATAACATTTTAATATTTATATACTCTGTTCTAAATAAGATTATAACCCAGCAACGACCAGTTTTCGTCAACTTGCGGTCAGAAATATTGTTAGACACCAAGTCCAGTGCTTTGGAACAAAGCCACACCCATGCAAACAACTTGGTCGCTGGGTAATGATCTTATTTTGAACAGAGCATAGATAAATAAATTACTAATTGTAATATAAATAAATTATAGGCAATATATCTTTAGAATACAAATAGAGAGCTGAGCGTTAAACATACTATTTTTACACGGAGTCATATCTTTTGAATGATTTATAATTGAACTCAAATTTAACACATCCATCAATCTGACCAGTCTCAATGAAGATGTACACTAGACCTACTATATACCTGTGACTTTTCTCAATTTTGAATTATTTTAGTTAAGTTTATTTTCAAACATATGACCTTCAAATATGAATATTTTTATTCTGACATACTAATTATTTCCTAAAGAAGTACAATATTGATTACACACATAAGTAATCACTGCATGTTCATTAACAACTGTAAAAAATATAACAAACCAATGAAGTAGCAACGATCACATCATACATAGGTATACATCCATCCATTAGTGCAAGTCCTGCAGCTGTGATTGCAGCAGCCAACACAGATCCATCATTTTCTAATACCAGAACGTTAATATGAATTTCAAAATTTGCAAATTCACCCTATAAAATAATAAACTTATGATATGCTATCTTTAATCTGTGCATACAATGCAGATTCTGTTGAATTTTATTATTAATTCAAACCAAAATCAAATATTATGAAATAAATAAATATTTCATTATTTAATGACAAAAGTAATGATAACATTATAAGAAAAATCAAATGGTAATATTTCTAAGCTCATGTTAAGTAACTGAGTATCAATTTAATGGTATTCAAAATCATCATAAATTTAATTAGTTGAAAAACTCACTCTACAAATAGCAGGTTCTAAAGCTCTGCGTAGTTCATTACACAATTGCCGTTCTTCAGAATCTCTTGTATAAGTGCGCCGCTGTCTACATGAAAATGTAGCAAATTTAAATTCACACTGGAGTACTCCAGTTTTAGCATATTCTACTTTATTCGGAACTTCTTTAGGGTCAAATACAGAACATATTAATTTTGTACTACCACATTCTAAATAAGCTGAACCTTTGGCTTGTGTAACAATACCAGTTTTGATACCTTGATAATAAGAAAATGCAATAAGCAAAACATTCAATATAAATCAGGAACTTAAATCTTACATAAATTTCTGTGGGTTGAAATATCTCTGCCATCACATCGAGTATCCTTCATTAATCCCGTGGCAATTTCTTCAAGTTTAGTATTGTTTCTATCGATTAAATATTGCTGATAAGGTATGGACCCTTCGGGCCCAAGAACTCGATATACATTTGTAGGCATTTTTATAGTACCGATCGGAGTTAATTCAAGAGTACCTATTCAAATTTAAAATTGAAAACAAAATATTCTTCAAAATTGAATTTTTATTATCTGTAATCCAACCGCATGGGTAAGTAAGTTGTTATTTGTTTGAATTTCTTATCATTGTTGTTTGTATATTATTGATAATGTAATCAGAGAATAGATTATAGATGAAATATTATCATGATTTAAGATAGTACTATCTTAAATCGTGAATATTATTAATCATTTTTGCTCCTTGAGGCATAGAGCAAGATGGATATAATATATCCACCTTGGCAAAGACTATAGAGCTTATACAGTAGAGCATCGATATTCCGGACGAATGCAGACCGAGCATCGTCCAGATTATCGATTTTCCGAATTACCGGAGGTTTTTCAAAATTACCTACTCAAATGACTAAGATTTAACTTTAATTTCGCCATCTTTATATTTATTGCATTTTAAATTACAAGAATAATAATCAAATTAAATTAAAACTAAACTAATGAATTACAAAAAAAAAATGTTTTTAATAATATGTATGTAGAACTGAAGTATAGTAATCGGTAATTTTTTTCTGAACAATACTTTTAATTTTCATTTCAAAAGCGAGTTCTCTTAATCGACGCACCAACAAAATATCAGTGTTATCCATGTTCTCATGTTCTGCCCATTGCAATACAGTATTCAGTGCATTCACAGCTTCTGAAGTAGAAACTTTAGGTACTTGTACTCACTTGGCTGCAGCCCCCCCCCCCGAAATGTTAATAAAATTTAAAAATTATTTTAATGGTCCATGGTATTCGATCAAAAACTTAACCACCGCTGTGTAAAAAATTGATCAGCCCCCCCCCCCCGGGAAAAAACTACGCCACTGCTTGTACTGATTGAGCTACTTTCATCCTCGTCAATATCATCCTCTTTTGCTGCAATTTGTATAATTTGATCATCAGTTAAGATTTCGTGATTCGCTAAATCTTCGTCTGCGCCACGGCAAGCCCATTTCTGTGCTTGAGAATCAGACATTTTATTCGAAACAAATGGAATTTTGCCGTCCGGATAACCGCGTTCACCTGATTATCGGGGGTCCGG
Source organism: Myzus persicae (assembly GCF_001856785.1). Taxonomy (NCBI): domain Eukaryota; kingdom Metazoa; phylum Arthropoda; class Insecta; order Hemiptera; family Aphididae; genus Myzus; species Myzus persicae. Next base: position 33,737 of record NW_019104299.1, read on the forward strand.
ACTATCGAGGCTCTACTGTACTTATAATTAAAGACAGGATTTATATGCATTTTAAATTTTTAAATATGCATGATGCAAATAACATGCACTAAAAAATCAAAATATGCAAAAAAAAGATGCCAAACATGCAAAATAAAATTTCAATTTTTATTACATTTTATATTTAATCAATTTTGCAGTGATAATTATTTACTAGATTTATTAAAGTTTTAAAAATAAACAAAAAGTAAGATGTATAATAACAAATATATGATACATTGACACAATAATGTAATTAAATTTTTTATCATTGATACATTGCAAAAAATATTTTATTAAAATTAAATAGTAGATACATCGGTGATATACTAATATAAATAATAAAAAAGTATGAACAATTTAATATAGTACCTATGTTAATTGGAAAAACAATAACCTAACCTATTTTGAGAGTCCGAATATTCTTTTTCTATATCGACACCTGAGGCTGGGTATTTTTTAGATACTTAGGTAAAAAGAGCCAACAACTCACTTTTTTGGAAAATCAGGAATGTATTTATCAATTTAACCATAAAAATCGTCGATGACTGGTGCTATGATACCTATGTTTTGTGTGTTCATTTTATTTGTTATTTTTTCAATAAGGGCCTTGTAAAAAAAAGCCACACGTGAAACAGAAGAGTGCGCACGCCTATAGCCTTATAGCCTATAACTGATGTGAGCTCGGTAAATGTATATCAGGTTAATTCCAACAATTTAAATTAGAAATGAACTGATTACATTTCATTTTCTCTCGTGTAGCAGAATACCAAAATTTTATATTCAGATGTGTCTCAAATAAAATTATGTTTTTTTAAATTTAGCTTAGGTTACATATGCACTTAAATATACATAACTATTAGTGGGGCAAATTACATGTGATTAGGTATTTAAATTGGTGCAAATTATCGTCTTCCTATTTCTCGTATATACATCAACTAGTGCAGCAGCTCCCTCTTCCCCTTCCCACACACGCACAAATGTTGAGAACAACATTGATTAATATTATGATCATGATTAATACTTACCTATTGATAATTTGACTACCGTGAACACCTACCATATCTGGACGGCTGCACTTACACGGTTTGTAGTTAATACCCTAGGTTTAAATATTTTATGTTTGTTCATTATACACGCTTTGAATACCGATATTCAGTGTCATAAAGTTGCATCAATTTCTGGTGATGCAGAGACATATTTTAATTTTGAACCCACCAATACTTCAACTTCCTTTAGAATTTCACGCCGGAAAATTGTTTACCTAGTTGTAATCATAATGATTAGTATAAAAAGACAACCTTTGTTCGACAATTATAGTTATGTAGATACTTGTTCAATAATCAAATATAGAATTTTGAAAATAGAATCTATGTATTTATACAAACATTACAAACTGTTATGATATTCCGGTGGTACAAAAATATAAACTTGCACCACTCAATTGACCACCACTGTCGATATTGGTGTAGGTAATCACCACGTTTGACATTTAGGCTTTGAGGTACAATTTTGGCACTCATTTTTTTTTTAATAATTTACGGAACAGGTACTCACCATTATTGGTACTCAATCTAATGACTAAATTAAACGAAGTCACAAGATATACCCTCCAAAAAAAAACCTAGTGCGTGGATGTCCATCCAAAAATACTATGGGGTATGTATACGTAACGAAACCAGTGAATACCTTTACCGGTGTTCATGGCGTTTCATGGCAGTTCCATTAAATACTGCGCAGTCCACTTGTACAATTATTGTTCTTCGAATTAATTATTATTTATTTTAAGCCATTATTCAAATTTGTAAAATAAATAACCATTCCGGTTTCGGGTGAACCGGGATGTTATTTTCGGGCGATTTGGGAAAAAAAATGTGGTTTAGGATATGGGTTTTCAGTGTTTGATTTTTTTTTAAGGCTTTTTAAAGGTGTTACTATTCATATTACACATATAGTGCTGCTGTAGGCACGAGCGTAGATATAACATGTTAATATAATCCGAGATATAATCATACGTTTCATAATCTACCACCTAAAACGTCCATTATACAACTAGCTGTTGTCTGTTTCGCTTATCGAATAGCGGTTGCCATCATTGGTAAAATAACCAATATTATATTAATTGTGTTTACGGTGCGTTTTTTGATCGCTGTGCAGATAAAACGACATTGAGTGCCACGTCGATAATACAATGAACGAGGGTAATAAACGACACGCTATTATAATAGCCCATAGCTAGTGAATAATAATAGCAGGTTTCTGAAAACAAAAAAAAAAAAAAAAACAATGAATTACGATACTAAACAATATCGTCTGATAACGTGTCCGAGAACCACACTTATACTCTTTCGTTCGGTTCGACAATGCGTGTGGTTCGTTCGCTGCCCGACCATGTCCGACGACGATAGTAATAATACGGGACCGGTGTATCTGAAGCATCGAAATTTCGCCGACGGACGGCAGCAGCCTCAACCGACGAGTGCATCGCATTTGGTCGATTCGGCGTTCAATTCGAAATTCAACAAAGGAAAGAATATCAGTAGTTATGTCGTTTTTTGTATCAAATATTACCACTGTAAAATATTATTAATCATTGTACACGCAGAGCGTACCAGAGTGCGAGGCTGCAGGGTTGCCATTTTTCATTTTGAGAAATCTGGGACACATAAATAATTTACTAGGACCCATCACGCCGTCGGCCCTTATGATAATTATAGTGTTGATAATTGACTGTAATTTGCGATTATACATGATTATACATTTTAAATATTTTTTTTTTTGTATATATTATTGTTAAGTACATGAATTGACACAGTCAATGTTTTCAGTTTGAGTATAAAATAAAATGTCTTCAATAAGACTATAGCCTATAGGTACCTGTATGAATAGAGTCATTCGTTGTTATTTCATAAACACATCTTTATAGATAAAACTTGGTGTTAATACGTTCTGTTAAAGTTAACAATAAATTATTATACTATATACGGCATACGCATGTCCCGATTAAGTCTCTCAGATAAATGGTGTTACCGCCAACATTGATTAATTTGTATGCCGTCGATGATGTAAACTAGGTTAGGTAAATTCCTAACCAATTTCACAAATTCCTAACACTATGCATTATAGTAGACCATATTGGCAATGCATTAACTGACAACATAAGCAATGTTGTAAAAATTAGGTATGTTGTCAACACATTTACAACTATGACTGGGAAATGATCTTAATGTCTAACACTGATCGACAATGTTGATAATTTTGTTCAGCGAAATATTTAAATTTGGTCAGAAATGTAATAATAGACCGCCGGGTCTAGAGACTTGACATTTTATATAGAGGTTCCTTAAGCAATACAGGGGCGCACTAAGAAAGGATTTTTCAAAATTCGACCTCTAAGGGGGTAAAATAGTTTTTTTTATAGTCATATAATACACGGCACGGGCAATGCCGTGATGGGACAGCTAGTATTACATAAATAAAATAAATTGAATAATTTTCAACGAATTGATGTACCTACTGTGACACTTCGAAAACAGACAGGTACTTACTATATGGCCTATAGGTACATATTATATACTAGATATACATGTTAGTATGTTATTAGGTGTGCACAGTCCCCCCACATCACATTTTGGGCTCATGTACTAAATATTTTTGCAGGCCACGTAAAATATTATGTAATATAAGATAAGTATAATTCCTATCAAAATTTTAAAATTTTAAAAATTATAAATTAATTTCAAAGGGCCCAGGTTCAACGCCCTCCCTCCTCTTTTGTGGTGTCCTAGGGAGTGTGTGTGTAAAAATATTATAGCAAATAAATAATCGCGATTTATATTGTATACTTACGTACTATAAATTATAATAGCCTATAGGTATAGATGATAGATGTATCCGATGGACGGCTATCGAGTATCTTTTACTTATAATAATATGTAGGACACTTTGTGTACGTTCATCGACACATTAGAGCCGGAAAGTACATTATTATTGTCAGTAAAGATGTTAGTGTAGATAACTTGATAAATCGATTTTATAACGCAAGGCTGTTTCCAATTCAACAAACAAACATTTGATAAGCCCGGAATTATCTTGATTACCTAGGAAATATTTCTAAATGCATAATTGCCTGAAAATAATGGACATTGACATTTCTAAGTCAATATCGAACACTGCCTAATTTGATCGGAAATATTGTTAAATCTTAAATGTCATTAACGTTAATTCCTAATTATACATCTTTGCCGGTAACATATACGATGAAGTTTTATTATCAACATTATAGGAATTAGGAATCAGGATAGTGGCCCTCCCTCCTGAAAGGATGCAAAAGTTTGTACAAATTCGAACAAAATGGTTATGAGAGAAATGTCCCTGATGTACCCCTTACGGGAGAGGATGTTTTATCTTACTTATTGATTTTATAGAGATAAACACAAACATTTGAAACATAATAGTGTTTCTATTTTGTCACAGAACTTGAAATACAAGACGATCTCGGAATGCCTGTAAACTACGTAAGAATTAAAGCCTTAGAAGACGATATAAGGATGAACATAATTAGCGACAAAAATTCGTTGCACAGGGCCATAACTCCAGTACTAATTCTGGCTCAAATTTGCGCTCTTTTACCAGTTCAAGGCATTCGAGGGCAAAATACTAGTTATTTAGTGTGAGTAAAACCATGTACTTACTACTTACCTAATTATTCAATTTGAATTGCCAGTATGTATACAGGATGATTCACTAAACATGCTCACCCTCGTTTTTCATTCAATAGCTGTCTCCGCTTTAAATTGTTTTTTGTATGCAATCGTTAAATTCAAATTAACGCATACATTACTGTGACCTACTTGCAATCGTTAAGTACACTCAAAATCTACTAGCAAAGACACTTCTTCGGTTTTTTTTGTGTTGTACAATATTTTTTTTAACTGTCTCAATATATTATCTCAGACATTTTATGTTTTTTTTTTAGATTCAATTGGTTCAGCTGGCCAGTTATTTATGTCTTCGTTGTAATTGCTGCGTCCCTCCTAATTCTTTCATTTTCACTCATCAAAATATACATGACTGGACTGACGTATTACAGCACGGGTAATGACTATGTTCCAAAAAATATCAGTACTAATTTTCTTTCAGTTTACACAATTCTCTGGATACTTATCGGCTATCCATCCACATACAATATAATGTAATGACAGGTAGCACACAATCTCAGGCCAATTATGCATAAGTATAATAATTATTATTTTTCGATACACAAATTAAAACAATAGTCTTAATTCTAAATTAATAATATATTCGTTGAGTGGAGCCGATAATTTTGTAGCCATGTGCCCAGATTGTAGTACTCGTATATATTATCGTACATGATTTTATTGTTCATTAAATCCACTGATTTAACTATGATATTTTAATATTTAAACAGTACCCATACATTTCAGTGATAATTTTAATTATATTAATAATATAATATTGATTTACTCACTAGGCCCGGCGTCCTAGTTATTTCTAATCAAATGTAACAATCTTTGATAACAATGATTTTATTTCGTTGTGCGACTTGTAAAAGTTTTTTTTTACTTAAAATTTTGACCGACAATTCTAATTCTTTTAATTAAAACATGTTTTACAGTGTCCTTGAAATCAGAAATTCTCCAGTTTTTGGAATTGCAATTCATGTGGGTGGCATTTAATATCCACTATTCCATGCCCATTTCACTAAATGGAGTAGTTAATTAATAATTAATATAATTACATGACCGACCTTCAATATTTATCGATCAGCACACACCATGACCTGGATTTTGGGTTTATGTGAGCCACGAGGTTCAGATGGTGAATATACTATAGTAGTATAGTATGCTGAAAATTGTGTCGAAACAACAGTATTTAAATTTCAGATTAGTGGATTGTAGTTTAAAGCGGGCACCCTGCAAAATGTTTGTTCACCAAACTTAGACCTAAATACTTTAATCTAATTAACTCCTCGTTCGAAATTAAATTGTTAAGTGTCAATGTACAATGTATACTCCAATAAATACTATTCTTAGAAATATGAAAGAAAAATGTGTATGTTGTCATTTATAAAAGTAAAACATAAGAATTATTAGGTTATAAATATATTATATTGTTTCCAACATCGTTGTTTGGTAATGACATGTAAAATTATGTAAAAATATTTTCAAAAAAGTTAAAATTTCAAAATATTGAGTATAGATCATTAAATAGACCATTTTGTATGTGGTCCGGTAATAATATTTGATGTCAAAAAGTAAAATAGAGACATCTGTAGAATTATAATGTTAAATTATTATACTTAATAACTTGTTTATAATATTTTATATTCTCATTACACCAGAGGTCTGCACCAATTGGTAGACGGCGGTCACATTTGTAAGGGTCCTGATGGTCGCGTGATTACTAATTATATGATATGGTATTACATTTTTATAATACAATGATGAATAAATATATATTCCGATATCGTATAAAAAATGATATGTTTATACAAATTAATAATACATCAATACGTATAAGTATTAATTTATGTTAATGTGTGAAAAATGTCATTGAGTTAAAGTGTTTTGGACCACAGGAAGTTTGGTAAGCTTGACAACGGATCCCTTTGGAAAATTAGTTAGTTACCTCTGTACTACGCTATCATAGTATAGGCTTACATGAGCTTCTTATAAAATTTTGCAATTAGGAGAATGTCTGTCAGGTTTTTGTACCACAACTTTATATTTTTAGCAATAACATTGTGGTGATTTACATAGTATTATTAAGTATTGTTTATTTCATAGGAGAAATAATGTTTTTCGGAAGTTCTCTGGTAATTTACATTCTATTTATTCATTTGGCAAGGGAATGGCCGAAAGTTATGGAAAAATGGGAATTAATGGAACGTGAAATGAGACAATTTGGTTACCCTTCCAAAACGGCTTTTAAGTTCAAAATACTTACTAGTATCGTAATGGTACTTGCTATAGGTACGTGAAACATTAAAATAATATTTGTAAAATTCAATCTAACTAGTACTTCTTTTTTTAAATGAGAAACACAATTTTATATTGTAAGTTGTAGATGAGGTGATTTTTTTGAAAACGTTGATACACATCGGAATTCGAACGAGGAGTATATGAGTTATTAAAACTATAGTTTCCAAAGATAAAGATAATAATTCTTATAATGATTAACTCGTTCGAGTTTTAATTTATTTAGGCACTTGAACATTTAAAATTTAGAAAAAAATCATCTTTTCAACAATTTATAATATACAATGGGGAAAAAGGTCACACCACCAAAGGAGTAAAGAATCTTTTTAAATGGTATAAAAATCGATATATTTGAAAATATAATTAATAATTTATAGACTAAAAAAAATTTGAAAAATCAGAATTAGGATTAATGTATTATTAGAGAACAATAATAATGAGTACGCTTGGAAAATCACATAGTTAGAATACAATTATGCAGATTTTGATGTTTTTTTTTTTGATTTTACAGTTGAACACTCTGCTTCCGTTATAACAGGAATAATGAAAGCAATTCCTTGTTCGACGGGTGGACTTGATATTTTTCGAGCTTATTTCTCCATGTCTTTTCGACAAGTCTTTGCATTGATTCATTATTCACTTGTAATTGCTATACCTTTGGGATTTTTAAATCTTATGCTTGCTTGTGCTTGGAATTATATGGATTTATTTATTATCATACTGTCATGTGCATTGTCTGATAAATTTAAGCAGCTCAATCAAAAACTGGCCACTGTCAAAGGAAAGGTTCGTCATTATTTATTATTTAAATCTATAATATAAAGGTTTATATAATACCAATATAAACATGCTAGTAGACTCCGCCAGAATATTCTTGGGGGAGGGGGGGTACATACTGCATATAATATAGTATAAGCTGATTTCTAAATAATCTTAAATAACTCGAGACGCTTATGTATCAATGATACATAAATCACAAAAGCTACCGAAGTCTATATTCACATACTGGGTTCGGTTGGTTCTCCCATTGGTTTTTGTTTTGGTTAAATGCAGCCAAAATAAAAAAAAATCTTTATGGGCTACACAATGTTGTCGGGTCCTCATTAGAAGGACGTAATGGTACCTCTTGTAATTTATTCATTAAAATGATTTTGCGTTGGACAAACTTACGAAAACCGTATTCCCTGTATAGTAGTCTTACCAAATTGTCGCAATACCTAAATAGACAATAATTTTATCAATTCCTAAATTGTATCTAAAAAATAAAAAACACTAAGTGTATACAACACGGATACAATTATTTTCAACGTATAGTGTGAACATTTGATAAATATACTCTGTAAACACTGAAGTTTTAAGTTTTTTCTATGCAAAGCATTGTTCATTTTACAGTAATTTTTCGTAATTTGTATTCCCTGGTGGTGCTCAGGTGTAAAATAGTTGATGACGGCTACCCCTCTATACTGCATAATACCATATCGATATGACCGTCAACTGAGGTACACTAAAACCAAAATACACTGAGTCTCCCGTATTCAAATGTTCATTTTTTCCGCTGGACAAAGTCCGATAATTTCGCTAGTATTTTATAAAATTAGTCTTATTAACATAATATTTACAGGTAGTTTTAGTTGTTAATTTAAATTGAAGATCAAATGAATGCAATATTTTATGACTAATTCTGTGTATTCACAACATAGATCAAATTTAACATGAATATAATATAATGGCGCATTGAAAGTATTAGGTATGCGTAAGACGACCACACAAAAAAGTCTGGGCCTACCATAGTATTATACTATAAGAGTTTATTAAATGTATTAAGACTAATTCAATATGCATTATTATCATTAAATATTGTTCATTTAGTTTTTTTTCTAAGATCCTTCATTTTTTGTTATTTTTAAATCCTTAACAAAAGCGTAACGACTAATACAATTTAAACAACCACATATTATAATTTATACATAATATTTTATTCTAAATGATACACATCATGTATATATGTATATATGTATATATGTATATATGTATATATCACTAGACCTGTTTTAGTTCATAATATAATATATTCGATTTTTTAAATTATTATTCATGAATCATGACACTCATGTACTTGCATAAATTGTGTATAATGACATTATACATTAATGATTGAAATTTAGGTGCTTCCAAGTACGTATTGGCGGAAATCCAGAGAAACATATAACCTATTAGCGTCGTTAACTCAAGACTTTGATGAGTTTTTGTCACCGGTGATATTATTATCATTTGCTAACAATTTGTACTTTATTTGCTTACAGCTTCTAAATAGTTTGAAGTATGCAAATAACTAATATTTATGTAAATTTTATTAAGGCTAAACGTGTTTTCAGACCAATGCACAACGTTTGGGAGGCTATTTACTTCGTGTTTTCATTTACATATTTGGTTGGAAGAACATGTGCTGTATCTTTATACGCTGCTTCCATAAACGATCAAAGCAAAAAACCGAAAGCCATCCTATTTTCTGTGCCGACTGAAAGTTATGGAGTAGAGGTGAATTTAAGTTTAGCTTACAAGTATTATAAGTATAATTAAACCTTAAATAATTAATAATATTTGATATGAAGTGTGTCAATTGTTAAGCAACAATTAATAATAATAACCAATAAATATTGTTGAGTATATTTAAGTAAATATTAAGAAATGGGCCAATGGGCGTATTAGGATTTAGTATGTAAGTTTGTATTTTCTAGATAAAAAATGGTTTGGCATATTATGCTTAAAACTAAATAGGATGCCATATTGATTTTGGTGTACAAAAAAAGTGATTTTATATAACCGCGGCTTTTGTCTATAAAAAAGGGAAAGTGATTATTCTGGGTTTTGTCGTTACGAGACTTTCGTCATTCTAAGGATTTCGATTTAAGAGTACAAATGTACATAAAAATATGGCTTTCGATAGGATTAGGATCTAGGATGGTAAGTGAAAATAATATAATGGTATGGTATAGATTATAGAATATACAGTATATAACAAAGACTATCAAATCTCAGTCAGCCTAAAACATTTTAGTTGTGGTCCAAAGGTATACCTATACGTGGATTGCGTCCCACTATTTTGGCCATGTATAAAATATGTATTTTAGTAGTTGGTACAATTTTTTTTTCGTTTTTAGGGTTCTTAGCACCTGCTGGTGTATTTATAGGAAGCCCTGAAATCTTTTATTTTGTGACTCACGATACATTTACATATATTATGGTATATTTATAGTATATTATAAACTGCAATAAACATGGATGGGTTTTTGTTTTCCGAATAATTCGTATCCAACTCGAAGTAAAAATTACCAAAATTGCCAACGAAATTGGATTTAACAATTTAATAAAAATAGAATAATAAGGTTAGAATTTGTGAAAAGCTTGGGTATCAAAGAAGTGTAAACCAAATTTTTCAATGTCATATTTGATTGATTTTTTATTATATTTGTTGTAATAATAATAGTTGTAATAATAATAATAATAATAATAATAATAATAATAATAATAATAATAATAATAATAATAATAATAATAATAATAATAATAGATTATTTATTGTTATAAAACAAAAAATAACAACCCCCTATGGGTGTTTAGGAGTGCAGTAGATAAGGGAAAATAAAAAATGATCGTTAAATTAAAACTATAAGAGAATGAAGAAGGATAGGTAAATTATATTATTATTGACTATATTGATTTTTGATTGGTTTCAACGTACATTTTATTTTTTTTTATATCATAATATCATATTTTATTTTACATTCAACAAACAAACAAAATATTGATATTTATTTAATTATTAGTTGTTTAAGAACACCTGATTAAAATTCACGAATTGTGTCCCAGATATTTAGAGACGCAGTTCGTGTACATCTTTTTTACGGAATTTTGCTCATGTGTTCCAGTCAGCTATATTTACATTGAATACATTTAGCCAGGTATATTAAGTGAGATAAAGTAAAAAATGAATGAAAAAAAAATAAAATTTACAGATTAATAGGGATTATAATATAATAGGTATACTTACTTATAGACATTAAAACATTAATATCAAAAGATGTGATGAATCTCTATCGGATAGACGCATTGAAAGTGAGAGGGAAGAAATTAAAATATAGTATACCTATAGTATTTTCTAACAAAAAATGATAAGGTTCTTTTTTTAATAATAGGTAGCAAGATTCTTAACTCAAGTGACATCTGATGAATTAGCATTGACTGGATGCAATTTTTTTTCTGTCACTAGAACATTAATGCTGACGGTCAGTTTGATTATGCGTTTTATTTTATTTAACATTCATTAAAATTATAATTAGGTGCATACACTTTAATGATTTTTTTGTTATAATCATTAAGGTTGCTGGAACAATTGTCACGTACGAGATCGTATTAATACAATTCAACAGTGTAAATAGTGATGGAAATGGTCAAAATAATACTACTACTTATTGTCCATAATTATTGTAATTTATATAAAGTACTTTTAAATATTCATGAAAAAAGTATAGGTACTATTACAAGTAGTATTGTTAAGGTATCTTGGTTAATTTTTAATAAATTATTTATTATTCAGTATGATCCTAAAATAAGGTTCATTACCTACCATTACATTTTTTATATTATATATTACATTATAATTAATTAATTAATTAAAATATTATTCAAAAACAAACATTTAGAAAATATCTGTATTCTGTACCTTACATTAGATAGGTACTGATATTAGATTATTTTTCAAAAAAATTTTTTGTATAATTTTATACAGTTAAGTATTTTAAGATTTAGAAATAATGTATACCTAAATTAATTTTATATACATAAACCTAATTTATCATTTAATTATCATTGTGTGATAATTCTGTTTGACTCAAAATACAAAACTTAAAATGGTATAACATTTATTTATGATAACAATTTAGATTATGTTTGTTGAAAACAACCATGGAAGTGTATTGGTGTGAATTGATGTTTTAATTTAGAAGCTATAACAGTAGTATATATTTATATTATACGTTATAACCTATAAATAAGTAGTTTCTGCGAATATGAATTAACAAAAACAGAAATTTTAGATCTGTAGGTACCTATTAAGACTTGAAATATTCAATACAATTTAATTCATTTTTTAAGATGAATGCCTTATTTCTCATTGATGAACGAAACATTATTGATCAGTCATTGAGTTGTGATGGATGTACGAAAAGAACTGTTGAAATATGGTTTAAATAAACTAAAATATAGTAATGAAGTCCTTGAATAATAAAACTTAGTACCTACCTACTTATCTTTCTAGTTCTACCGAATATTGAAAACTATTTTAAAATAAATGTTATCGTTGAACGGAATTACTAAATTATAGTCTTGTTGAAAAGTAATGGTTTTTAGATGTATTATGTATAAACGTAATGAAATATTCAAATTTATAATTTTACTTTCGATTTCATACATATTTTATATTTTTACATCAATCACTAATATTATTTAAATAACGATGAGAAATATTATTTGCCTCAGTAAAACTAAAATTAAGTATTCTTTGACGATTACATATTATATTATTATGTCTGGTAGTTATATTATATTTGCATGTTAAATGTACGAAACAAAATTCAAATGAAAATATTAAAACTATTCGGGCATTGGCGAATCAGTAATAGTAATTTTCATACACCAAAAACACATTTTGTAGGTACTAAATGTATACTTTTCGAGAGGCGTTTATTATTTGGTAGATAAAACTTAAAATCAATTATTTATAGTGTGTATAAAATTCCATTTCATAACGTCAAAAATTACTATAATCAAGTATTCCAATAACGCGTGTTCCGTGTGTCAGAGACCCCGATAACATCGGTGAGCACTTTATTTTTGCAATTGAATATTTAACAATTTGGCAGTGAATTCAAACTCGGGAAAGTCATTTAGTGTGATGAGTTTACTTGTGTCGTAGTGACAATACTAGTTTTCTCGTTTCTTTACTATGTCTGACGAAAATACTTTCAGGCCCGTTTATCTCAAGGACAGGAATTTCACAGGATCTGGTTATGAAGGGCAGTTGAAACAAAGTTCATTAACTGAATCAGCGGTCCGTTCGAATTATAAAGCATTGAAATTAAAAGAAAACAAGGGCAATATTGGTAATATTGATTTTTTTAACTTATTATTATTGGACTATTTATTATTTTAATAAGATAAAATAATGCCATATGTGAAAAACTCAAATTAGGTTTTTTTCGTACAAAATAATAATTATTATTAACAGTACCTAATTAGATTTTTTTTATAGCACTCGAAATACAAGATGATCTTGGTATGCCCGTAAACTACGTGAGAATCAAGGCCTTGGAAGACAGTATAAGGAAAGACATAATTAGCGATAAAAATTCGTTGCACAGAGCCATCACTCCTGTACTTATTTTGAGTCAAATGTTCGCTATTTTCCCAGTTCAAGGCATCAGAGGACAAAACACTAGTTATTTGTTGTGAGTCATACGCTAGGTTCAATTAATAATTAGTCTTCTTTTACTATTAATTTGACCTCTTTAATATTCATAATTTATAAAATGTTTTTGTTGTACTAAACATTTTAATAAATAAAAGCAACTGGAAAAGTCTTAATACTTTTCAATAATTGCTATATTATAATTCTGAGTGTATGCTAAGAGTTAACACTAAAATAATAAGTATTTCTGTTGTACGATCTTAGATTTAAATGTGATTTTCGGGGGTTTTAGTGAGTGGCAAAACAGAGTTTCAAAATAGACATTTTGAGAATATTAGAACCTTTTCGGTATGCATATGGACTATTTATAAAAATAACTTTTGAATACAAAGTTTGTTTCCAATTATCTAATTCACAACGTTATAATAAGTTGAAATTTACGAATTACTAAAAAAAGTAAGGTGTACTGTGAAATTGTGCACGCAAATACTAAACAGTTACATAATTTGGAAATTTCTCAAATGTGTATTGTATTGGTACACCCTTTCATCTCCATTTGAATCCAAGCTCATCCAGCAGAAATGTTAATTATAGTACCTACCTTGTACTATGAACAATGAACATATATGTAGGTACATATTATGTATGTATACTTACTATTATTTTAAAACATAAAAATAAAAATATGTTTAATTCCATGAAATCTGCACAAAAATCATTTCAGTTAAAATATTTTCAAACACATGTAATAATTAATAAGTAATTTGTATCATGTATTTGATATTTTATATGTTTTAGTTTCAAGTGGTTTAGCTGGCTAATGGCATACAGCATTATTTTACTCGGTTCTTCTATTTTCATGGTTTTGTTAATACTATATAACTTTTATAGTAATGGACTGACATATGAAAACACTGGTAAAGCTAAGAATTTATTTTTTCATAAAATTTTTGTTTTATTTAACTTGCTGCTTTAATTTTAAAAACTAGATTATTAATCAAAGGTTATACTAACTTAATTATACAAATTTGTTGAGAAAATATTTATTATACAAGGTAATCGTTCAAGTTTTAACTATAGCGATTATATTATGTAAGGATGGATAAAGATTTTCCTACACCTATTAATAATTACAATTATAAATACAATAATGTTAAGCTAGGTAATTATTATCAATTATAAATCTATTTACACTTTTAGTAAAATAAATAATTACAAATTGTGTAATCACATAAAAATACATACCTAATAATGACAAAAGATAATAATTCACTAAAAAAAAATATTTTTAAATTAAATTTCGCAAGTAGTTACCTAGGTACTGGTAAATATAGGTAATAAGGTTATTTGGTTTACAGGTCATTTTGTATATTTCGGAGGTACACTTATAATTTACATAGTTTTTATTCATTTGGCAAGGGAATGGCCAAAAGTTATGGAAAAATGGGAATTAATGGAACGTGAGATGAAACAATATGGGTATCCACCTAACATGGCATTTAAGATTAAAATGTTAACATGTATCATCATGTTACTTTCAACAAGTATGTAAAGTATAATAAGAAACAAAAAATGTCTTTTCTCAATAGCTCAGAGCAATGATAAAAATCATATGCTCATATAATGCAGTAATGCAATGAAACAATTAATTGATATTGTTGTATAATAGTTATTAATGATAGTTGTTTTACATCTATGTTTTATTTTTACAGTCGAACACTGTGCTTCTATTTTAACTGGAGTATTAAAAGCCATACATTGCTCATCGGATGGACTAGATATTTTTCGACTTTACATTTTGACATCGCTTAGAACAGTCTTTACGTATATAGACTACTCGTTAGTAGTTGCTTTAACTTTGAAGATTTGTGATTGTCTGTATTCTTTTGCTTGGAATTTTATGGATTTATTAATAATCATACTAGCTTGTGCTTTGACGGAGAAATTCAAGCAGCTCAACCAAAAATTAGACGGCGTTAGAGGGAAGGTTAGTAATAACTGACCGATATTACTTACCGATAACACAATATTAGCTTATAACTAAGCTTAAAACTTATTGATATTTTAACGACTAAAAATAATATTAAAATCAAAAAATTATATTAAATTTATAAGATTGAATATTATGTTATTGCAATTTAATTTATTGTCAGTTGATATAATACAAAACCTAACTAGGTATTATAGTAGGTATACCTACGTCAATTCATTTTTGTAGAAAAACTAAAAGACTGAATTGTTTTGCAAATCTAAAGATAAACAGCACATAACCTATACCTACACGATTGATACATTTTGTAGTAGATTTTTTTGTGCAAAATATTATGTCATTTTTCATTGCCACACGTTACATATTCCAGCTACCTATTTAAAGTGTAAATGTTATATGAAAGCCAGGGCATAGATAATTTATTTCGATTTAAATTTTAGGTGCTTCCAAGTATGTACTGGCGAAAATCTAGGGAAACATATAATATTTTAGCGTCGTTGACTCACGACTTTGATGAATTTCTATCTCCTGTGATATTATTATCATTCGGTCATAATTTGTACTTTATTTGCTTACAACTTCTTAACAGCTTGAAGTATGTGAAAAATATATTATTTTTGTGTGTTTCGTTAAGACCATTAAGTAATAACTAATACTTTTAGACCGATGCACAGCTCTTGGGAGGCATTATGTTTTGTATTTTTATTTACATACCTAGTTGGAAGGACATGCGTGGTGTCTTTGTATGTCGCATCCATTAATGATCAAAGCAAAAAACCGAAATCCGTCTTATTCTCTGTGCCAGCAGAGTGTTATGGTGTTGAGGTGAATTAAAGTTTATTTTGAAAATGGCATGCTTATTTATCATTGAAGTAAAACACCAAATAAATTTGTTTTTTTTTTAAATTACAGGTAGAAAGATTTTTAATGCAAGTGACGGCTGATGAATTATCGTTTACTGGATGTAATTTTTTCTCCGTCACCAGGACGTTTATGCTAACGGTTGGCCACAAAATTATTTTTATCCTTTGGAATGTTTTTTTTTATTTACGTTGTGAGTGCTAATGTTTCATTCCGTTATGATAACTTAGGTTGCTGGAACTATAGTCACATACGAGATCGTACTAATACAATTTAACAATGTGGGTAGCGGCGTATCTGATCAAAATAATACTCTTGCTAATTATTGTCCGAAGTTGATATGATTCATAGTTCGGCTGATAAATGAAACAAAGTTAATCTCCTATTTAGTGATAAAGGCATATTATGGATTGTTAGAACCTAACCAGTGATGTGTCTGTGATTTTATACATAAAGAGTTTGTAAACATCATGTATACCTACCTTGTAACATAAATAACTAATCGCTAAAATACAACTGTCGGGTAAAAAAATTACATTTTTATAAGTAGTCAATTCGTAACCTGCAAATATTACAACAAGCCTTGACAGAAATGAGCATTATGAATTTAGACATTTTAATAATGAAATATAATAAATGAATGCTTTGTGACTTGTAAATAACATTAAATACTATATTAATTGTTCATTTTTTTTCAGTCGGAATATATGTTTAAAGTAAAATCATAGGTAAAATCACACTATTTATAATCATCTAAATTAGATTGTTTTTATCTTTTTATTGTTTTCATTAGGCACACCTAAGCAATATGTATGGTAACCGATTACATTTTACTACAATAGTTTTAAGAAAAAAATATATAATATTTAACATTTATGGATGTAGACTGATTTTTTTTTATCTATGTTCTGCAGATGTAATATTTCCAATCAATTATTTTCTATAACCCTTTTTTAAATACAATTATCTTACTTTCAACATGTACAACGAGTCAGGCACGTTAATGCAATCTATTCGGCTTTAAAAATATTTAAATTAACATACAATTTAAAAATAGATTTGTCCATTTATATAATATGTACAATATTATTACTTAATTAAAAGATTTTTAATTATTAATAATAATATAATCTTATTGGCCACCTATGACTCCTATCCAGACTTGTTATCGACTCGAATGTTACTTAGGATAGACTTGTTCTATAAACAAAGACACTTGACTGTTCATTCAAACTTTTAAGTATGAAACATTTTTACACAATTAAAATAATGGGAAAATTTGGTATTTGAAAATTTCAAGTATAATTTTGTTTGTTAAATTTATTATTGTTAAAATATTATGTTATAGTTATTATTTATTTTGATCATTATCAAACTATAAAACAAATAGAAGGTAATCCATGTTGATAATATCATTTTGATGCTAGTAGCCATGGTTATAGAAAATAAAATAATTATAATACAAATGACTTAACAAAGTTAATGGTTTCGAAGAAATTTTTTTAAAATAAGCTTTAGTAAAAATTGAGTTTTGGGTTAGTGTGTATATGTGTGTCCTCCCTCTAATTACCAAAAAATGTAAAAAATGATAAGGTAGCAACTATCACCAACTGCTAAAGTATTTGGAACAACTGTGCAAAAAAAAATTGGAAAAATTCATTGTCTCACAGGAAAATTAATACCGCATTCTATTTGTTTCTAGAATTTGTCAGAAAATTGTCCAAAGTGAAATAAGTGCCTATTCCAATAATAATTCTAAATATCATATAATACATGGCATCTAACCAAGGTTTGAAGTTTGAACACTCAAATGATGAAAAATTAACTTAATTAAAATTAATTTTTACTTTTTAGTAGGTAAACTTTTTTTTGTTGAAGGTAAGGGAACTTATGAGGGATCTTGAATTAAATGTTTGAGTATTAGCTAGATGAAAAGAAACGTTTTTTTGAATTTCTAGCTACATGATAATTTTCAAATGTTCATAATCTTAACCAAATTAGAGAAATTCTAGTTTCAGATTATTATAAAAATATGATTAAGGATTTATACTCAATTTTTTGACCGAGCGAATAATATTTTATTTACAATAATTGAAAAAAACTTTTAAATAATCGAAAATCTGTCTTGGCTATGAACAGCATTTGTATTGCCTTAAAAAGTGACGATAGACACTTTCCCACCAGAAAAATTATTGAAAGTCAATATGCTTCTCTCAGAATCTAAAATTATTTAATGTTAAAAAAAATTTTTTTCTAAAATAACTCATAGTATCACAAATTATATATTTTTCGTTTCTAGGAATAAGCCTATAATATTCTCATTGTCATGTCAAATAACATATTTATTAAAATAAACATTGTTCATACAATAACATTTTATTTTAGTTGTTCTAAGACATTGAAAGTTATTAGTTGCTAATTATTTAATAATATAGAATATCAAATTGTATTAAAAATGAGTATTGTTGGTCAAGAAGAAAATACCCAAAAGGTAAAAAATGAAATTGTAGAGCTCCAGAAGTACATACATTCCAAAATATACCGACAATTGTTGTTGCGTCAACGCATGGATGCCAATTACCAGCGAATGATGGAAGAGTGTATGGTCAACGAGAAGGAATTGGAAAAAATTCGCTCGGAAAACTCACGTTATAAGTTCGTCGGGCAGTGTCTGATGAATAAGGCCGTAGAATTAACCGGTTGCAAATTCGCAAAGAGTTTAACTAAATCCGGAAAAGACGACGATGAAGCAGCTTTACACTTGGAAGTTAGTTTTATAAATTTATTTCAATTGGTACCTAGCTAGGTAGTAGAAATTATCAAATAGCAAGACATTTGTAATGCTATTTAGATATTTATTGATCAATTTAAACAAGATTATAATTAGTGACTTTTTGTTCTTGCATGAACAAATTGCACTCATAAAAAATAAACATGTAATCATAATTTTAATATTTTAATAGCAAAATCTATTATCTAAACCTTTCTCTAATATTCTCAAAACCGGTACAGTATTTTTTTGATTCTATAAGCCTTTAATATTATATAACAGATGTCGCCCATGTCTTCTATCCTAATACTTTTTTTTTTAATAACGACATTTAATTATGTAAAAAAATATATGTACAAAAACATTAATAGTTTTACTTCTGGTCATCTGTTATACTATGATGTTCTTATGATAGGTACATATAGAGTTGTCGTTTAGATTTACCTCCTTTCAACGTACTTACTATAATATTATCCCAACCTACTTAGTTCAAAAAGTTCAAAATAATTATATTTTAACAAAAATTACACAGCGAATGGAATTTAGGTATATTATAAATAATATACAAGACAAAATAATTGACCACTAGTAAGCTACTTACTCCGTACTCGCGTGTATTTTGATTAAATATTCCTACGAAACTACAAGGTCTCTTTTTTCCGTCGGTGTTTACAGGTGTGTAGTAACAAACTGTTGGCCGAGCTGGCGACGTACAGGGAGAAGGCCGAGGCGGCGTCCAGAAACTTGGCCGATGCCAGAGAAAAACTGGCTAAGGCGTCTGAGTTGGAGGAGTGCTTGAAGCGGGGTGCAACAAACCTGACGGTGCTCGCCGAAGCTGACCGGACAAGGAGGGACTGCGAAGAGGCGGAGTTGCGGACGATGACCAAGCGACTGACGGCCGAGCTGGTGGAAGCGCGGCGTGACGCAGACTTGTTGCGGACAGCCGTGGAAGAGATGTCGGAATCGGCGATGGGGAGCGATGGGGCGCCGGTCATGTGCAGTAGCACAGGGCTGCGCGAGGAAAATATCCGGTTGCAGGCCGATTTGAAAACCAACCTGGAGGTAGAGGCCACATTACACGCCAGAATTGTTCAGTTGGAGACCACTCTGCAGAAGACTTGCAAGAGGGCTTAGGGGCAGTCTTGCTTGGTCAGACAGCGGACAGTTAGACTACGAAAGCGACAAAAACCATACGCACGACTTTTTTTTGAACTATAAAATTATCTGAATAGATTTTAACTACCTAATCAAATGCACGTTTTATCATATTATACATTACTACTAGGTTATAGGTACAAAAACTTAAAACCTAGTTATAAAAAAAATGTATAACTCTATGTCAACAAAACTCACCAAAACATCTAAAAAGTTTTTGTGATTATTTATCTTTGAAAAAAAAAATAATTGCTGAAGTGTAAAATTCAGTTGTTAAAAAATATATACATTACTATATGAGGCGAGCAGAAAAATAATTATTAAATTTAATTATTAATGCTGAAATGAAAAACGTAACTAAATGCAAAAATCAACAAACAAAAAAAAATATGTCCACAATCCTTTACAAACGTATGGAATAAACGAAAATTCGGGGCATTTCCTCTGCCCTCCCATCGGTTTTTTCAATTTTGTAGCAAAAACGAAATCTGTTCTAACGAAAAAAAATAACTTTGCAAACGACTTACAAACACATAATAGACGAAAGTTCGATACCTATATCGTTTGTAAAGAATTCGTTTTGCTAATATTGTAACTTTTTAATAATAACCTTGTAACATAAATAACTAATCGCTAAAATACGACGGTCGGTTACAAAAATTTCATCCTTGTAAGTAGGCAATTCGTAATCTGCTAACACAATAACAAACCTTGTCAGAAACGAGCATTATAAATTTAGGCATTTTAATAATAGAACATTCTTCAAATAAATGAATGCGTTGTGACTTGTGAATAACGTTATAAATACTGTATTAATTGTTCATTTTTTTCCATAGGACTATTTTGTTGAAATAAAATTACCCTATTTATAATAGTTATATAATATGGAATACCAGTTATATTTGACTAAATGTGTTTAGGTAACATTTAATATGTTAAATATAAATTATTTTTTTTATATAACTGGTAGTCTTATATTTTGCTTAAATGTGCCTAATGAAAACAATAATAAGTTTATCTAGTCAAAATGATGATAAACAGTAAAGAAATATTACATATTATATTACTAATATAAATAGTGTAATTTTATTTCAACAAAATAGTCCTACGGAAAAAAATGAACAATTAATACAGTATTTATAAAGTTGTTCACAAGTCACAACGCATTCATTTATTTGAAGAATGTTCTATTATTAAAATGCCTAAATTTATAATGCTCGTTTCTGACAAGTTTTGTTATAGTGTTTGCAGATTACGAATTGCCTACTTACAAGAATGAAATTTTTGTAACCGACCGTCGTATTTTAGCGATTAGTTATTTATGTTACAAGGTTATTATTAAAAAGTTACAATATTAGCAAAACGAATTCTTTACAAACGATATAGGAATCGAACTTTCGTCTATTATGGGTTTGTAAGTCGTTTGCAAAGATATTTTTTTTCGTTAGAACAGAATTCGTTTTTGCTACAAAATTGAAAAAACCGATGGGAGGGTAGAGGAAATGCCCCGAATTTTCGTTTATTCCATACGTTTGTAAAGGATTGTGGACATATTTTTTTTTGTTTGTTGATTTTTGCATTTAGTTACGTTTTTCATTTCAGCATTAATAATTAAATTTAATAATTATTTTTCTGCTCGCCTCATATAGTAATATATATATTTTTTAACAACTGAATTTTACACTTCAGCAATAATTTTTTTTTTCAAAGATAAATAATCACAAAAACTTTTTAGATGTTTTGGTGAGTTTTGTTGACATAGAGTTATATATTTTTTTTATAACTAGGTTTTAAGTTTTTGTACCTATAACCTAGTAGTAATGTATAATATGATAAAACGTACATTTGATTGGTTAAAATCTATTCAGATAATTTAATAGTTCAAAAAAAAAAAAAAAAAATAGTAGTGTAAAATGCAGTTGTTAAAAAATATATATAACTATACAAAGAGAGAATAAAAATAATTATTAAAGCTGAAATGAAAAATGTAACTAAATACAAAAATATACAAACGAAAAACATATCTTTACAAACACTTACAAGTAACATAAAAACGTATGGAATAAACGAAAATTTAAAATTTAAATTTAGGGGTGCTGGGGTGATGGACCTAGCAGTGACGAAAGCGACGAACCTCAAATTTACTACTGTCCCGGAACGGTTTTCTTTTAGGTGACAACCCGTGAAAAAAAATAAAAAAATAAAAAAAAAAGAATTGATGAATTATCTAACTAAAACAATACTACATTTGGTTGCATGTTTTGGGGGACTATATCGATGTTAAGTTTTTTTTTTAAATTGAATATTATTTTTTTTGTAAAATCATGCCGCTGAAAGATAAAAAATTGATCAAATTATAACAGAAAATTGAGATAAAGAAAAATTTTATTTGTACTAAATTCTTCATTATTATTTGATGAATTGCTTATCTTTCAGCGTTATGGTCTAACATACAATGAATGATCAATTATAAATAATATGGTATAATAATCGACATAGTACTCCAAAACGACGAATTCAACATAATGTAGTATTGTTTATTTAATTAGATAATTCACAAATTTTTTAAATTTATATTTTTTTACTTCTTTTCACAGTCGCGCGTATGGTTTTTGTCGCTTTCGTAGTCTTACTGTCCGCTGTCTGACCAAGCAAGACTGCACCTAAGCAATCTTGCAAGTCTTCTGCAGAGTGGTCTCCAACTGAACAATTCTGGCGTGCAATGTGGCCTCTACCGCCAGGTTGGTTTTCAAATCGGCCTGCAACTGGATATTTTCCTCGCGCAGCCCTGTGCTACTGCACATGGCCGGCGCCCTATCGCACCCCATCGCCGATTCCGATATCTCTTCCAAGTTGGCTGTTTAATTTTTGTTAAAATAACATTTTTTTATTTTAAGATTATATATTGTTTTTTTATTTTTAGTGATTAATATTGATGGGAGTGGGTCGTGTGATATTTACTAGGCATTGATGGGAGAGGAGGGGCACGGTGTAGCATGGTCGTGCGTGTACGCTATAGCAGTCGCGCGGATATAGTAGGATGTGGGTAGTAGGTATAAGAACCGCTTTTCTTATATTTCTTATATTACTACATGAGGTGAGTAAAAAAATAATTATTAAAATTAATTATTAATGATGAAATGAAAAACGTAACTAAATACCAAACATTATTTTTATCAGGCACATTTAAGCAAAATGTAAGGCAACCCGTTATATTTGACTAAATGTGTCTAAAAAAAATTAATAAATATTTAACATTTATTTCATAGATGTAGACCGTTTTTTTAAATGTAGGTCCGTGTGTAATATTTTCAATAAATTATTTTCCATAACAAGTTTTCGTATAGAATAATCCTACTTTTAACTTGTAAGATGAGACAGGTAGTTAAGTGTAAAGTATTTGGTTTTAAAATTATTAAAATTAAACATAATATTTAAAAATATTTTTGTTCATTTTCATACTATGTACACTAAGTTAATGTTAAGTTTTATAACTATGAATAATAATATAATCTTATCGGGCACCTATGACATATTTTTCTTTGTTCTGTAAGTTTCCAATTTAAAATCATCCACAAAAGTGAAATAGTAATGTCACAATTCGACAGTCAATTCTATATTATGTTGGTGACGGCTAATATATTATATTTGATCGGAAATTCGAAATCAGTATAATCAAACATTGGTTGGCATATTGATGAGCGTATTTTTTCTCGTTATTTTAATTAGACGGTGGCACTGTTAAAGCTTATACAAATTTAAAATTTGTACGAAAGCAATAGACCAAAATCACAAACTACTCAATACCCATCATAAAAATTCACCGCATTGTTATAATATT
Source organism: Myzus persicae (assembly GCF_001856785.1). NCBI lineage: Eukaryota > Metazoa > Arthropoda > Insecta > Hemiptera > Aphididae > Myzus > Myzus persicae. The sequence continues at coordinate 57,839 of NW_019104299.1, forward strand.
AATATGGTTATTGATCACTAGTATATTAGTTTCACTTTTTAGGTATATATTTTATCTAGTTATTAAAAAAGTCTTGACATGAGTGTAATATTATTATTAATTGTATACATTTCATAATAAATTTATTAGTGATGACCAACAGTAGCACAATAACAATGTATGTATACTATACTTTTACATTTTTTTTCCTATAAATGTGTGATGATTTTGGGTAGGTAACATTATATTAGCATAATAATTTATAATTGATATAAGATGCAGAATTTTAATTTCAAGTGTGTATTGTATAATAATGTGTACATGCAGTTACTGATATTATGTCAAGAGGAATTGCTACCCATGTATTTTTGTTGTAACGCAAGACGTATCAAATTTTAGTTCACTACAGTTTCAATACCTTTATGTACTGGCTGCTAGTATACTGATAATTTTGATATTAGAGTGCATTAACCTATAATCAAACTTTTAGGTAACAACATTAACTGTGTTTATAAGTTGGTTATTTTTTCGATGTTTTAATTTCAAGCGAGATGTGATCATTTTTAATTTGTGATATTTCACTTATCCATATATTGCTTGAAAATTAAAATATTGAAAACATTACTGAAGGTTAAGCACAGATAAAACGTTCTTAACTAAAAGTTTGATATTAGGTCTGGTCAAATCTGTCTAATATTAATACCAATAGTATACTATTGAAACCAGTGAACTAAAATTTGCTAGGTCATATTTTTGTAAGGCGGAAACAACAAACTTGTGGGTAGCGTTCTCTGAAGTCAAATCGGTCGTTATATTGGTTTTGATTTACTTGCAATTTGCATTATGATAAATATTAATCAATGCCGTTTTTTTAAAATTCACTGATAGTTGTAGAACATGTGTACTACTTGATACTCTAGGAGTTTATCGTCAGATATTAATTCCACATATTTATAAATGCACAACGGATATTTATTGAATATTAACATAATAATTATGGTAATAATATTAATATTATTAATAATAATAATAATAATAATAATAATAATAATAATAATAATAATAATAATAATAATAATAATAATAGTAATTATAATAATAATATTAATAATTTCTTAACAGTGTATAATTATAGTTACAATAACAACATTTTGATACCTAGCTTAAGTTTACAATATTTTTTTGTTTTTAACAGTGATAGACATTATACAAATATAATATGGTAGGTACTACTTACAAAATGGTTTACGACAATAATAAATAGTAAATATATTATAATGGCTAGTTTTAAAATATAAATGAACATAAAAAGTTACGAAAATTGTATTTACAAATTTAGTAGTTCAATGAATATTTCACACCGTACAATGCTGGGCTATCCATCATTAGGTACGGAGTACAAAACATAACAAACATCAAAATATACATAATATATATAATATCAAAATATTAGGTTGTAGTTACTACGTACGAAATAGGTATCTAGCATTCTAGTAGACTATTTTCTTATTTTACTGAAATAAAAAACGAGTGATAAGTCGTCTTAGAAATGAAAACAATATTCATAAGACTCCACCAAATAATAACATTAAAACATAATTTCATCAATTTTATCATAAGCATAGGTATTCTTAGAGTATTGGAAATGTTGTCTTTTACTCAAAATCGTTTCAATAACTGTCGTGGGAGTCATGTTGTAACAATACGAACAAAAAATCACTCTTTAAACTATTATAAAGTATTCTAGATTATCAATGCAGTTTATAATCCTCGACTTTAAATGGAAGGAAGCTAATTTTGCTAATATAATATAATTATAGTGTATAATACGTGGTGTCAATTATATGTATATGCACGTCTTCAATAACATATGCTCAGACATATTCTGAAAGTCTTCCGACGGCGTATTTTACGATTTTTAGTTTAATATTGTTTCAATATTAATTATATTATCGTTCGATTATCTAAGGTGCGGCCATACTACATATAGCGACAGTCAATAATGAAATTACGGATTTTCCGTTGACACTGTATTATGCACGACGTGTATTCTACTTTGAAATCACGGCGTTGGCACTTTGCAGACGAAAATGTCAGAGTCTTTTGGTTTACGCTTTTATCGGTCGGGATATTAATGTTCTGAATAAATAATATTTGTTAACGTTTTAACTGAGTCCATTAATTGGCTCGACTATCACTTTTTTTTGAATTTTACAAACGAGGATTGTATTGAACAGACATATTGTTATGACAGAATGGTGGGTACATTTTAAAATATAAAATATAGAATCATTTACATATATATATATATACATGTGTCGATATAAAAGAGAAAATGATTCAAAATACGCCCTCGAATAGTTTTTCTCTTATGATCATAAATAAATGCACTAGAAATAGAAATTTATACGGGTTTCAACAGGTATTTTCTATGAAAGTTGTGATAAATAATGGATAATGTAAGTTATTAAACATCAAAATCTCCTGACATTGTTATGTTATGTTATAGTTATTATTATTATTATTATTATTTCTATTATTATTATTATTACGAGTATTTTATGGAAATGTGATATTTACACTATACACATAGATACATATTACACAAAAGTTGGATATATTTAGGATTTGGAGGTAATGTGTCATTGTTTAATGGCATGGACCAAATAATTAATTTTTCTCCAATTACAATACAATATATATGCTCATATGGAAAACCTAATAACAATATGATATAATTACTGAAAAATTCTAAAAGTTCTGGAGAACATATTTTATACTTTTATTAAGAATCAATCAGATTTGTTTGAAATTTATATATTTTTTATTTGGTTCATAATAATATTATAATATAAAAAAGGAAGATAATATTACGTATATATATATATATATTTCTTTTTCAAAGATTTTTGCTTAAAAAAATCACTTTAACCTTTCTGTTAAATAAATTATAACAAACTTTTAATACGGTCAAAGTAATAAGAAAAGTTTTTTGTTTTATTATTATGTTTGTAGTTCTAGGGGAAAAACTTTTATACCGATGGTTCTGTAAAGGAAAAACCAAGGATAACAAGAATATTGTTTTTTTGTTTTCAATTTTACTTGTTCTTCTACTTTATGTCATCAATTACCCCCCCCTCCCATTTCTCTAATTTTATGTTTTTTTACGAGCTTAAAAATATTCTTAAACTCCTATTTACGAATGTTTTAAGACATATCTGTAAGCAATAAATCGGTGAAAATGATCATTGCATCAGACTAAAAATTATCATAATCATGAAATAAATCACCACTTTGGGGGTTTTTTGGTGAATTTTGTCATACAATTGTTATACACATTGAGAGTGTGATTGTTTTAGATTAGGGCTCATAATATAATTGACATGTGTCCTGGTTGAATATATCTAGTTATTTAATCAAAATGAGACTAACTGTTTCACGGATGTCGACAAATCGGGATAATGTTACTGACAATGGTCTATTATATATTATAATATATTCAATTAAAATGCACTAACGTATTATTTTAGGTACTTTCGATGATAACTCCACAGTTTTGTAATGTAAATGACTGTACGTAGAAATGTTATAATTGTGATTTAATAAATAGCATTAAAAAAACTATATATATAACAACCTGCCAGTTTGAATCTTATTTAAAATTTAAAACTTAAGATCATTATGAAAATAAAATAACAATTTGTAAAGATAATTTACATCAACTCACTGTTAATAAAATCGTGTTGCCTTTCTGTCACGTTTGCATGTGAGAACAATTATTATCGAGAGTTAAACAGTATTTAACTGTACGGAGCATAAATAAAAATTACTTTTAATCGAATTACCTACAATCCCACACAAAAAAATTGCATAAATTCCGAATGAAGATTAAACTAACATAGTTCTAGTAGAGCATAATGTTTATAGAGTGTATGACATTAGGTAACGTTAAATATTATGATAGATTCTAGAAATCAATAAATTATATTTTGGGGCCATTTTTTGCTAAACGTGAACATACAGGTAGTATAGGTAAATAATTTACTCTGAAAAAACGTCAAGATTTTTATACAAAATAAAATGTGGTAATACTATAAATATAAACTAATACGATAATTACAATAAAATATATAATAATACATGTAATGTCGACGATGAGACAAATATTATGACGAAATGAAAAGTTTTAATATGCGTCTTATAAAATTATGTACAATGAAACGAAATGTCCAGAAATAGGCGGCTCGTGGACTCCAGCAGTCAGAATCGATGCAATTATTTAAATTAATTTTGTAATTATTTATTTTTACTGGTAGCTTATAATATAGTTTAGTCGTAGCGTCGTAGCGTGAGTCCTTATTCGTCCGCGGAGCGCAAACGAATAACTCATTAATATAAATCACCTTTTTTTTTTCTCTGTCCGCGCAACCCTCAAAGTGAAATAAAATTATACAATGGTGGTAAACATTGTTTGAAAACAATGTTTGTAACTAAAGCCAAACGCAGCGGAGTGAATCGATGTTACCTATAATAGCAATCGTACATCGACGTTAACTGTACTGAGTACAAACTACAACATTAGTAAAATAGGATAATATCATATTTTCATCTAATATGATACACCCCACCTATTATACGATATTATTGACTCGATTTTGAGATATTGTGTCGATCGTGCTAATTATATTGTTTCCTTAAAAATACGCTTGTTGTCTAAGTGTAGCCGCAGTTAGTAGTGGCCCGAAAGTCTATGTTATAAGGTAAGGCCATAAGGTATAATAATATGTTATAATATGCCATATGTTATAAGGTCTAACGTTGTTTTATAGGTAATTAATGCATAATGTTAAGGTGTAGGTAAATACTTAATATAAAATTGCTTCATTTAAAATGTCAGTTAAGTCTCCTCAACTGCGTGTAGGCATAGGTATTATTCGAAATGATATTCTATTTGCTAATGTGTGTCCGGTTTAGTTTACTCTGAAATTATAGAAGCATTAATAACATTATATTTTTGACAGGCGTACACGGAGTAATGCACCGGAAATTCGTGCAGTGCGCGAAACTATTGTCTACTTGATAATAATAATAATAATAATAATAATAATAATACTAATAATAATAATATGTGATTGATAATTAAACAGATGCGATTGTAATGATGGACGATTTAAACTCTGAACGAAATTATTGTATTCTACGACATTGACGGGAAAACGATTTATTATTTATAAAATATAATGTCAGATTTTAATTACAAATTTTAAACTAGAAGCGGAGCCAATAATGTATATTATAATTTATCATATATCAATTTAGTTTAGACATTTTATTTGTTTAAACTATAATATCAATCGAAGATTGTAAAAAAGCTTAGCCAAACAGTTAAAACCGTATACCTAGGTATGCATTATTAATTTATTACATCTAGAAACTTTTACGGGGGTTAATTTTTTATCAACTACCCAAACATATTATTCCAAAACAATATTATAATATATATTTATCTATTTTTAATTCTTCCCGCAGTTATATGTTATAGATATTAGCATCGACTCTTTTTAATATTGTAATAATTACGTATAATTGTTCAACGAGTTGTCGTATCGCATTTGTTGAGCAGAAGCTCTACGGTTTGATTTGAGAGCGAGTAGATCAGCAGCTGATGTTGTTTTTTTTCAGCCAAACGATAAACCCACCAGAGTCTCCACATAAATCCCAGTACAAACGATGAAATTGTGGGATATAAGGATGTGCGTCTTACTTTCTGCTCGACATAATAATATATTATCTAGTAAACGATTTAGCAAACGACTTTTAGATATTATATCATTTTTTGGATTGTCTAAAGTCTAAAGGTAACATATTACACAGTCGTCGGAACTACAGCACGCGGTTTCATCATTACTATCCATAATTATATTTTTGAAAATTTAAATAATTGCAAACAAGTCGAGACACGTCGTTTACAGTGCAGAACAAAAACCAATAACCTATAATAATATCGTTACAGGTCTTCGACTACAATTTGACCAATTTATCGTCGCTGTTGACCGCTGACGGGCATAAAACTCTCGGCAGGGATCCATCTCCTCTTAAGTCAAATTTCACAGTAAAAACAACAGGACTACAAAATCACAATAAATTGGCGTACAGTCAAACGCGATCGATTACATTATTACAGTTAATACATCTATTAGAATAATAACATAATACGATAATTTATTATTAGACTATCCTAATTAAAACGAACAAAACATAATAATATTATAATATCGTTTATAGCTACTACAATAGTGACGAACAATGCGCGTAACACAACACAATAATAATAAACCAGTTAATATGTTATAATAATTATGTTATTATTATTTACATGGTAATGATGCCGTGAACGGTGGTATGCGGCGGCGGTATCAGAGCCCGCGGTACGAATATAGGCAAAACGAGAGTAACGACCAGTCATTTGCGGGTGCTTTGAACCAGCTCGGCCACACGTTAAGCCGTAAGTATTTTCAATTCAAAAATATTAAGTGAAATACATAATAACTGTATAATTTTATTTTCTGCGATCACAACCTCAACCACAACCACAACCACAACCACAACCACAACCGCAACGGACACGACGACGGACTACGACAACCGCCGTATTTCATAACATTATAATATTATTATGCACGCGGACCGCGCCGATCGGCACGAGCGCGGCGACTGCAGGTGCAGCAGAAGTGACCGCAGCGATGACGGTCAGACCCTCATTTCGCTCATGGCGGCCACGGGCATCTTGAGCGTACCGGTTTTGGGCATCTGACCGATGCCCACGCCCTGCTGCACGAGCAGCGGCTGCGACTCCTGCGACTGCACCCCCACCGAGGACCGGGGCGGCGGAGGCGGTTTGGGCAGCGTGCCGTGCACCAGCGACCCGTTGGGCGGGCAGCCACCCCCGCCACCGACCTGGTGGTCGTGTAGCAGTCTGGACGACGGTTTGGCCGCCTTCGGGAACGTCATGTCGTCACGTCGCACCGCCGCTGTGGCCGCTGACAGTTGTTGTTGTTGCGTCGTCGTCGTCATCGTCCCGGTCGTTTGAGGCGGCGGTGGATGCTGCCCCCCTACGACGGTCGGCACGTGATGGTGGTGCATGTGGTGGTGCTGATGGTGACCGCCAGCCCCGTGGTGGTGGTGATGCCTCTGTTCCATGTCCACAGCCACTGCGTCCGCTGCCAAGTGCATCTGCTGAGCCGGTGGATGGTGATGGTGCTGCAGGTGATGATGGCGCCCGTCGTAACCACCCGCCTTGTCGACTGCCACCGTGGCCGATTGCTGCAGTCGGTCGTCCGGAACGGTGGCCGCCTTGTACCTGACTGAATCCTCTTGGCCGCCGACCGTCTGCTGGTGTTGGTGCTGCTGGTGACTTTGCAAACACTTAAACCTATCCTTCTGGTAGCATATGATCACCAGCAGTAGGCCGTTGAGCACCAGCAGCGACACGCCTAGCGCGATAGTCACGTGCAGTGCTGTCGAGTAGGCCGCGTAACCGGCCGCACCCAGTGTGGCCAGCGCGTCTTCGGCCGACGTGGACGCGTTGGCCGAGTTCGAGCCTCGCACCGGTGGCAGGCACGTGGTCGCTTCAGCCGCCGGCCACTGCGGCCGGCCCGTGGTCGTCAGCGACTGCACCACCTCTGCCACCGTGCCGTTGGCCGTGAATCGGTTGACTGTTGCTCGCTGCGGTGCGCGCCTGGACAGCGGGTCCGGCCTCACCACGCCCTCATACAGTTCCGCATCGTCATGGTTCCGGAACAGGTTGTGCCGCAGCATCACGTCCTCCATGCCGGCCCGGTGCAGTTCCGGTATGAGCCTCAGCCACACGGACAGCTGGTGCGCCCGGAAGTGGTTCTTCATCCGGGGCTTCATGCCTGTAATCATTTCGAATAGCCACATTAGTATAAGTCGATTGTCTAGGTAAGGTTTTTTTATTGTGTAACTTGTATATTATATTTTTCGGTGTGCGAAGTGAAAAAATAACTCAATTGTGCTATAAAGTATAATATATGAATATCAAAATAAAAAATCGTACTCTATCCTTTCAGAATCTACAAAAAAGGACGCTTATATATAATATAATATATATAATGTATATTCATACATAATAAGCGTATAATCAATAAAACAATATACGGATTTTAATCGTATCGTCATTAAATGATGTAAAAAAATCATATAAATAATTAATTACGATACGTAAAGTATTGATACGAAAATAATAATACAAAAAAACATTTTTAAATTATTCAGTGATTGAAATATTTTACACCGTATAAAATTCAACCAGAAAAACAAACACTGTTCAAATAATATGAAAAAAAAAATAACAATCAATTAATGAATTTAATATAATAATATACATAATATAATTTAAATTATCATTATCAGTTATAATTGGATTTTAATCCGAATTTTTAAAAACGAAAAAAAAAAGTAAAAACATTCAATTATAATATCGAAATACAATTATTTTATACCTAGCTGAATATTAAATTAAATACAACATTAGCTGCAGTTGTGTGGGATAAAACTTACTATAATTTCTAGCGATTATTATAGTATTGCATGTCTTGTCTTAGGGTCTAGATTTGCAACGAAGGACGATCAATAACCTACTTTTATATTTTTGTGTGTTTATTTACAATAATACTTGCACAGTTTTATCCAAAAGAGTGGATGCGTGGTAAAAATATAAACTGTCTCGCGAGTTCATGAACTCATAATATAAAGATTCCTGCTGCCACTGCATATGCAGACTTTGCTCAACGGATGTGCTATTTTATTTATTCAATGACTGAAAGATGAAAAATGTAATTTATTTAAATGGTACTGCATGCTACAAAATGCATATACAATTGACAAACGTCTGAAACGAAACTATGGAGAAAGTGAGTTTGTGTTTGTGTTGGGTGCAACTTAGTACAACTTTTGAGCGTCTCCGTCTATTTTATATTAACAGTTACAGGTTATTTCATCGATAAGACTGAAAATATTTTGTATGTGAAATAAACCACTGTCATAGTCGTGTATATACGCTTGTAATAATTAATTATTATGACTATAATTATATTTAAATACCCACAATAGTTTTTATTAAAGGCATCCATGTGTTTTAAACATATTTATATTTGCATATTAACCTCTCTTTAATATACGATTGATTATTGAGTTCCATAATCTGAATCTAATTATTCAATATTTTAATCTAAACTTTTAGAGAAAATCGTATTTAATTAAATACAACTTTTCTCGCTTCGGGTCATATCAAAGTCATTGCAAAATATTATTCACAATAATTTATAGTTCTAATTAAATTGAAATAAGTACGAATAGTTAAATTCAATACAAACTGTATATGATTTCATGAAATTCATTTTAATCAAATGGCAAACAGATTGTCATGTTAAAGATATTATTCATTTATAACCACAGATGGCCCGGTGACGGAATGTAGAAGCTTAAACAATATCAATACTGTCGTTTGTATTCATTTTCGCTTGTGTATACGATTATTGAATAGGCACAAATGTAAGGTTTGAATAATATTTTGGTAGAGTTTCAAAAGAAAATTGGAATTTGAAAAACACTATTGTGTATGTTTTTGAATAAATGTATAGCCGATCGGTGTTTCTAATATAGTAATATATATATATTTCGGATATACTTTACATGTACGATTTATCCCTATTTAAATAATATTTAAACTTTAAAGAACCATTTGAAAAATTTTTCGTTATGAATATCCATAGAAGGAAAATAAACATTTTTCTAGGTTAAGTTGCTACTTTAACAAATCAATAGAAATAAGGAATAACTAACATATTAACAAATGTAATTTAAAACAAAATAGATTGTAATAGAAAACGTATTGCATTGTCCCATAATTTTATCCTTCAGATTTGTCTACGAGGATATAGTATTACTATATTTATCCAAAAATGAACTATGAATACAATTTAATGCAAACAAATATATTTTCTATTTTATTGTTACGTGATATTGCTATTTAATATATTTGTACTTTTATCATCTTTTATTTGTACTCAATGAGTTTTCTTCAGATTTATTTTAACATTCACAATTTAAGGTACAACTAGATTATAGAGTTTAAATTTAATTATTACCTGATATGTTTCAAAATCTTAATCCTAAATGATATATTTACCTTTTTACTGATTTTTTATCATTTATTTTTGTTCATTCAAATACATTGTTTTTAAAAGCCATAAAAGGATATGAAGCCATATTATACAGAGATAATTAAAATAAAACGAAAATTGCTTGACTTTCTAAATAATAAACATTAAACTCATTGCATAATATTTTGTAATTACAAAAGGGTTGTTTCGAAGAACAGCATTATGTTAAACAGTGAAGAATGTCATGTTTACATCGATATTCAATTTTAAATAAGAACGGCAAAGAAACTGTCAATTTAAATTTTAGAAAATTGACATTGACAAAAGCAAAATAATAAATACTTTCAAGTTGAACAGAACTCCGGATGAGGAATTTACTAAGCAGATGAAATATTTAAAAACGTCAGAAGAGCTTGCGTTTATTGTACCTACGTATCGGCTACAAAACTTAATACTACAAAACTGTCGAAATTCGCAAACAGCTATAAAGATTATAGTGCCGCACAATCCATTGACGATGACAATTAATAATAGTTTCAGTCGAAACAACTTCGTCGATCACCCAAACTAATATTATAATATACATAACCACTGTTCAACTGACAAACATACTTAAATTGTATGAATTAATAACTGTGTATCCGTCTGCTCCGCAGTTGTATAATACTTGTATAGTAGTCACGTATGTACGATAGGAAGTTGGAGTTTGGTATCAGACGAAAGGTCTCGGGGCTGCAGGTGCTCTTATATAATGCGTATCGAGGAACTTTAAAATCAATACTTACGTTCTAGGAACTAGCGTTGTATAGTTATAGATATGTACCATATACGATAATTCAATTTTTAAGTTAGCTCTTATACGAAATAGTTTTATATGACTATTGGAACATTAGCAATTACGTATTGTCGTAGCACATAGCCCCAGCAGACTGTTATTATTAGATATTATATAAGACACCGGTGTGGGAGTACGCTGGAGAGAAGTGAATACTGAAATTGATATTTAACTTCGATTGGAATTAAAATGTTATGCATACAAATATAAAACTAGATTAAAAAAAATAATACTTGTGTGATTTACGTTTAACGTCGAGCGTTAAATTCGTTTAACGGTCCGCTGTCGCCCATGGAGTATTCACTTTCAAAATTATAAAGTCTATTGAAAATATTATTAAATAACAGTAACAAATACGATTCGTTTGCTATCTATATGAATATTTGTGTGGTTGCAGTGGCTCGATAACGAATATTGTATGGTGGTAATCTCACTCTTGAAGTTTGTCTTATAGGTTAGAAATCTTGCTGCAGTTAATCGCTTGGACTGCACATAGTTGTTTAGAGGAAGTGGAAATAAATATTAAACATCTTATTTAACTTACCGAAGCAAAAATTATTTTAGGAAATGTTAGCCGAAAACATTAGAGGAAACCAATTACGCTCTGAAAACTGCGTATAAAAGAGATTTCTGATCTCCGTCGACGACGCTACGTTGGTTCTGTATTAATATATAATAATGTTAGGTGCACGAGAAAGCAATAGCGCTGGATTCATTTTAACGCGAGCTTCACAATTTTGAATGGTATTTCGGTTTATTATAGTGTAAAATTGATGAGAAAGTGAAATGGTAAAATAAATAAATAATTACAGTTTCCTCCAAACGCAGTTTTCAGCAAACCAAATGATAAATGAGTAAATATAAGACGCGTAGGTATAACATTTCAAGATATGTTCAAATCGCAAATGAAAAATATAGATATTTTCAACGTTTTAAATCTAATTTTATACTCACTTATTTCTAAATACTTTTGATGCACCGGATCATATTCATCCCACGTGACGCTTCGAAACCTGTTCCGCTCTTTGGACCCGGAATCGGGCTTATCGTCGTGATCGTTCGGATCCCTGGAGGGAGAAAAAAAATACACAATTTTAAAAATAATCGTGCAAGAAAAACGAATGTCAGGAGACAAATTTATTCACCATGGATATTATTCGTTTACAAAGCACATTTGTCTTTCAGACAACCGATAAGGACATTTTTTCCATCTATCCTCCCCTGCAGCTTTCGCCGGAGACAAACAACAAAATCCCAAAAGCGTTTTCTAATTTCAAGGCCTGGGGTCTATTTCAGTATTATCCCGATCTCAACCCTTCCATACTACCACCAGCCTCCGAGTGCAAGGCGATGTGTCCAGTGTATTAAAAAGAAGTAGGTTGGACACGCCCAAATGAATGAACATTTTACTACGTAAAAGGTCCATTTATCATTCGGTATAACATTTGCAAGGGATCTTCGTATTTTTTTTTTTTTTACTACATTGTTTCCGTATTAAACACGTACAAAAAGCACATTGACAATCGGTAGAGCTTAAATCTGTCCGACTACAATATTAATCGAATTTTATTGAAATCATTCGAGATAATGATATTATATATTTTAAAATGCTAACAACTATGCATTTTTATTCAATTAAATATAAACGTATCAAGAAAAAAGGGATTTATTTTTGAATAACTTAAAAACAGTTTTCGGTCTTGAATATTGTTTTTTTTTTATTGTCTACCAAAATTGAAAGCTGCAACCGTTCCCCTCGCACCGGAAATTAATATTTAAAATTTACAACAAAAGACATCAAACTTGCTACAATAAATAAAAGTTATCATTTTAATTTTACTTATTTATTCACTTGTACTATAGGCATGTTTTTGTATAGGTACTAATATAATACTATACATTGTATGTAACGGTAGTTTCTGTGGAATTGACGATTTGTACAATGTAAACAACTATTTTTTAGTTCATACGATATTTTCTTATCTTTAAATATTATTGTTATTTAATATTTTGTTATTTTGTTATTTTGTTGTAATACGACGAATATGAATGTTGATTAAAGTTTCTCAAAAAAAAAAAAAACTATTAGTTAATTAATGTTGTATTTAACCTAAAGTTATTGTTGCTTTTAGTCAGAACCTTAATGTAACGGTCAGTTGAACATAAATGAATTTCGCATACTTTTGAAAATTGTATGTTATGTGTATTGTGTATATAAACTAATTAATAAATATATAATTTTTAAAAGTGTATAATCACGAAAGAACTATTATCATATCTGATACAGAATACAATACTATTTTATTTAGAGTTGTTACTAAAGTAAGAAAAATAATATTTATCAAACAAAATGCATAATAATAATTGTACCCAAAAAACTGATTTTAATTATTCCTGATAAAATTATAATTGTCCCGATTTAGTAAAAGCATGCTAACACAAGTTAAATTGTATTTGTATATTTATATATTTTTAATATACTTTTAAACGGATGAAGTCTTTATATAATATGCATACGTATATTATTACTTGCTACTAATTAATTGACGCTAATGTGATTACTTCCGACTCCGATATTTCTTGTTGAAAACTAAGTTTGTTGACCATGTCTAAAAGTTTATTTAACGACACTCGACGGTATTAAAACTGTCAGTGTCGCAATTCTAAAATAAAACGAAAATAAAAAGTATAAGAAAAAAATTGCTGACGATTAGGATAAAAGTATATTATGTAAGTCTTAGAATATTTAAAATTAAAAATTAAAAGTTGTTGAACCTTACCTACCATAAGTACCTAATTGTGCACATGATGACGTCGAGTAATTGCAGCATTTTCGTGTAAACATTAACTATACCCATATCTAGTTACCGCCATAGCTACCCAAATATACGGAAGGGCGCGGTTTTAATTTCGTCGTCTTCTTTCCGCATGATTTAATGCAATGAAAAATTATTCTATCGTATTATATGCGCAGGGATCAACGAGCGCATCGAGTTATCGCGAGTTTATCATGTAGAATTTAGCGTTACTAACCGTCGTAGATTAGGTTAGGTTAATCTAAAAACAGTTAACTACAGCCATATGCATAAATATTATTAAACAATGACGATGATGATGATGATAATAATAATAATAATAATAATAATAATAATAATAATAATAATATTGACGCAGCCGAAGACTCCAAATTTTCACACGACGGTAACAGTTGTAGTGAGACGTAAACAGAGAAAACAATATACAAAATGATTTACGATAAATAAACCGAAAAACGTGGCAATTGCCCACAGACATCGATGGGAACCGCTATGTGAATATTGGTTAAGATAATCTATAGATTAGGTTAGGTATTAAACCTCGCATAACCTAACCTAACTCATAACGGGCGCCCTTGTCTATAGTACGATAACATTTTTTTTTATACGACAAAATGGCAATATCTATATCGCTCTTATGAAAACCGAATCCACCAGGGAAATACGATTTTTAGTACGTTTTATAATATGTGTAATTTCTATAGCGTTGAAGTCACTTGGTTATGTTTGGTGGACGGACTAGATCGTACTGTAATGTCTAATACGTAATACGTAATATATTATGGTGACCAATCTCATATTGCGCTTCGTACTTTATTCCGTCGAATTTTTCTTTACTCTTTACTGTGCACACATATTATATAATAAAAAAATGATATAATATGTATATATATTATGTAAACGACTTGCAGTCTTGTCACCGCCCCGTTTAAAATAATTATTATACTCGGAAACCGTCAACTGCACAAACCCTATTAAATTATTAGTCGTATTTTATCTCATCAAACCCGCCGCCGGCGAGTAATTAAGGTCAACCTCGATGGCATTATTCCCTCTGTCCTCGTTCTTTTTTTTCCCTTTTTCACTTTTATTTCCGGTCCGTTTGCGTTTCCTCGGGCACACCGGCAATATATACACGTATAACATGATATTATATATACATATTAAAATATATTGGACGAACCGGCGGCGGCGGCGACGACGACGACGGCGGCATGGCCTTAGGGTTTGCCCCGTCGGGCGCGCAATGTACACAGATCGAAATCGTTTTTAATTAACCGCAAAAATTTCCGTTCATTACGACGAGCCACGACTCCCACCCCGCCCCCTCCGACGATCTGCGGCGATAACTGGTGGCACATCCTGCCGCCGCCGCCACTGACTCGACAATCGCGGACGTTCGGAAACTACTTCACGTATCCCCTACCACCATACTCACCCCTAACAGACCCTCCCCGTCCACATCGCAAGCTACCACCGGAGTTTTTGGCTAAGCGGCATTTAATATACTAATGTACAACACTACTGTACGAAAGCTACACTGAACACTGACCCCTTAAGTTGTACATATTATGACTTGGGTGTGTTGTATTAATGTAGAGTCGAAAAAAAAACTAAAAGGCGTCGATATTGGTTGTGACGGTCACATTGCGCAGATTCCACGTGCGGGAAACACTGCCTACACAAGTATAGACAAGAGGACAAGACAAACGCCTCGAAGATTATCAAATGTATATCGGGTCGGCGTGACTATACCGGAGATACCAGAAAAAACGACGAAGTGAATTCGGACGGGGCGCGGTGGATCGAGTGGACTACGGGTGAGTCCACGGTTCGAGGGTCCAAAATATATTCGATCGATGTTGTTCGCAGTCGTCGGTCGAGTTGTAATTTTCGGGCAATATCTTACACATTATTATATAGATTGGCTTTAGCAGCTGTCTAACGTCTAATTAGAAATCCAACATATATTAAAACATCCGCGCAACATGTTATATATTTTTTTAAATAGTTTCCACAAGTAGGCACCCGTCCTAAACTTTTAATTATAGCTTTGCATTTAAATGTTGATCCATCATCTTTAGGATACCTCATATTATTTTACAGGGTCCATCATGTTGTATGTGACAGAAGTGACAGGGATCGTCGCTTAAGAACCAACATTATAGGTAATCCCCAAATTTTTTATCGTCAAAAAATATTTGAAAAACCCTAGTGATATTTCATTATTATTATTATATACCAACTTCATTGTAGGCAATTGCGTTTAATCACTGTGAATTTACAATGGTCGGATTAGAAAAAATATTTTTTTAATTTAAATCTTTCATACTTACATACAACAAAATAAAGTTTAAATAAAAATGCGAATGATCTTTTTCGGTGCGTTGATCATTGAAAACAAAAAAAATAACATAATATGTATTCAAATTACCTTGTAATATAATATAAGAGAAATAAAATACTGCTGATAAAAAACGTTACATAGGAAGTACCAGAGAACAATACTATAGGAGACAAGTATTATTCAAAATGAGCTCTGTCCAAATATTTAAGCCTAACCATAATGGAAATATGTTAAATAAAATCACGTCTGTAAGGATTAACGATAATCCAAACTTCCGAGGATTTGTAATGCGTGAAGCCTGGCTAGTTTAATGGTTTTAATTAAATCCATAAAGGCCTAATTAAATTTAGTTTATAGATCCTTTGCTCTGCAATTCATTATTACGAGTACATTATGATAATTATGATGATCATTGTACAATATTATTATAAATGCATATCGCTAAAAATGATCTTTACTCATATACGAGTGAAAGCAGAATATTATAAATAAAATAGGTATGCATTGACTGGCCGAAAAAAAGGTCAAATGTCGGCAAAATTATATAGGAACTTATATCGAAAAGAAATTATAAAATTTAAAACATGTGATTGTAATGATTATTTATTTCCTTTAAATGGACTAGAGAAAATAAAATGATGAAAAGTAAAATCTCATTTTCAAGCAAAAAATTAATTATTTGAGACATTTTTTATTTAAAAAAAAAAATAAATAAATAATTAAACTTATTCATGCATCATAATGAAAATACATTGAGAAATATTTTATATAATTATACATAAATTAATAATAATTAAAACCAATTTTAATTTATAGGGTCTATAAAAATATGTAATTTAAATTTGAAACAAAATGAATGTTAATTTCATTTTGCAGTGTCTATTTTAATCAACTATTTTTAACTTCAATCTTTCAATTTTATTTATTCAGTACATACGCTATGGCATTACAGAAATATTTTTTGTTTTCATTTTACAAGAGGCGTAACATTGCAAATTTACGTACAAGAATTCACATATAATTCTTTAGTTGTAATATTAGAATGACCAGTCATCAAACAAAATTATAAGGACTTTATCCGCATTATGTACTTATTGAAGAGGCTTTTTTAAAAAAGCTTTAATACATTTTAAAATGAGTCAAAAGTGCATTAAATACCAATTACAATAAAAAAAATCTCACAAATTGTTTATAAATTAAAAAAAATGACCATCCATAATAATATGGACCGTACTATCGAAAACTATAATGTTATGTATTGTAATTTATAGAATATATTATATGGTTCATATTTTTTGAAACTAACTTGTCAGATAAAATTTAAATGAATATACGATGATGTTATTGAGTTGCTATGACGTTTATTTAATTATAACTTTTTTTATCATTACATTTTATATTAATTAGTTTTTATTTAAAATATATAGGACAAGTAAATAGTGGTGTGTCAAAATGTGCTTAACAAAATAATAATATAATATAATATATATACAATTTGTGCATAAGTGGACAATATATGAACATTTTTTTCTAAGTTCGGAAAAATTAAATGAAAACTCAACACTAATACAAATTATAGAAATAAATACAAAAACATTTAAATTTATAAAATTGAAAACGTTAAAAGTGATTTGAATAATTTCTAGTCAGATAACATCATACGTACATACATCTTGTCATTAAATAAAATTTAAATAACAGTTGTAGACTTATGTATTATGATTGATTACAACAATATTTCGACATGGGCGATAAATCAAAAACAGTTTATACTTTAAATCTAAAACACGATTTTAACCTTCAATATTTTATTGTGTTAATTTATATTCAAACCGAATTCTCTTCGAAGATCGAATAGGTTTTAAGACGATAAAATAAATCCACTTCATAATTTTACACCACTATAGTATCTAAATAGTTGCATGATATTATTTCTAATATTATTTTTATTTCCTTAGAATTATTTTGGAATATTTTTCAGGGGCTTGAACTATATCAAAAACTTGTGCGGAATATCATAGAGGAAAGTTTATGACAATATAAGGGCATCACAAACGATTATTTGCATAATATGCACAAAAAATCATATTATATATCTCTGGTCAATGATATATTATCGAATGTTTATTATTTATAGTTACATTATTTCGAATATTTATACACATCTTTATTTATTTGTAAATATTATTATATACTTTTGCCAGTTACAACTTATACATATTTATGAATTCTCAGGGTATAATTCAAAAAGTTAAATCATTTCTGATAATTCTTAATGGAAACGTTCCAAGATGGTGTTATATTTTTTGTCCCCATTTTATTTATTTTCTTTTATTTTTTTAATCCAAAACGAGGCAGATGTTTTTGAACAAAAATATGATTGGTGAGTTCAGCGTCGGCGGTATTGCCTTTGCCGCCGCCGAGCCAAGGGAGCAAATCTCTTAATTTCCGAACACTCATAACTTTCACGGGTCCATGAAAATAATCTAAAATATGTTAGTAATTGAATTTAAAAAAATAAAACAAATACAAAATGTGCGCAGTGGCGGTGGCAATAGACAGTGAATCGAGAGACATTTTTTTTCATTCATTCAATATTCTTTTAGGAATTATGTAAAAAAGAATTCCGCCAAATGAAGCATTGATTTTTTACCGGAATGGGCGTGAGGCGGCGAGGGTATCCGACGTGTATTAATACTTGTACATCGTACATACACATGTATACACATCACATATTATATACAATATATTAGTATACATGTATAGTGTATTGCTTTAATATTACAATCACCTGAGGCCTGTAGCTTGCGGGGCGACCGTTTTTCACTTTCTACCTCCACGATCCCGCGTGCATCGCTAAACAATGGGAGATAATAATAACATGTTGTACAACAATGAACGATAAATCGCTACTGATGGTGGAGCTGCGGGAGAGTCAAATTAATTTACAATGAAACCGCGCGTGGTGCTGGGAGACTTGTGAGACCAAAAACTATCGTTAAAAATTAATTTATAGTATCATACACTTATAAGTCATAGTATTATGCTTGGGTACATAGTTGGTATGTGGTTGTGGTACCAATCCATTGGAGACACTAATCGTTTGTCTAGTAAGCGCCGCGAGTGTTCGTACTCGATCGTGGAATAATGGATTCGAGGCGATATTATATTGCAGTAAGTTTAAGTGCAAATATTTTATTCGTCGTATTAATAATAAATCCCTAATTCAGAATGCAGACAAACACGAGTTTTGTTAGTTTAAATATTATATATACTGTCTCGAGTTATATCCTGGTCATTAAAATTACACCGATCGTTATGTATAAGTTATGTATTAAACCTGGAAAATGTTCAGGTAAATTTATTCCCGACCCAATCATTAGATGAACACTTCGTTGAATATTTTAATCGGCTTATATTTTTAATTTCGTTTGTAATATAATTTGAGATTGCAAAACAAAAAAAATAAAGAATATATTTGTTTCCGAAGAAATCGCTATTAAAATGTTAATATTTTTATAATGAAAATCCTTTCTTACGAATAATTTGTATTCTTATTCCAAGTTAATTCGAATCGAATTCGAATATTCGAATATTAAGTCTGATCAAAAGCCATGTTTATTAGATTCGCAATGGTGCACTAGAAACTGAAATTATTATGAATATGCAATTCAAAGGGATATCAATCTATAATCACTTTACTTTCTTTATCATCAAAGTATATTTTTATTTTGTCAACATACAATTTATTTCAGGGAAAATTTACTGTCGATTTTCACTTAATGTGGAAACCTGAAGCATAACATTATTTTACATTCGCATCAGTAACGTTATTATAACATTTTATTTGGTTTTGAAAAATGCAAATATGCAAGTATAGAATATGTTCGAATTATATATTGTGTATATGCATATTAATACGTGACGAGTAACTTTTTGATAAATTCTTGGTTGGAACTTCTATAATGAAGCTCTTACGATTATATTATATTAAATATACTTCAATACTTGTTACGTTCCTTATTAAAAGTTATAGAATTATCGTGTATATATCTCATAGCAAGTGATAATATTCTATCCTGTCAAATTATCCGCTTCGCTTAAACCGTTAAATGAAAATTATGGGACATTTTGAGAATACGCCATAACTCCTGATCAAGTTTCAGATGCCTTGTTAGCTGAGCTCGTTACATATATTACAGCTTTTAACTCCTCCGATCGAGTTACACGGTATCTTGTTTTTTTTTTAGTCTATTAACAACGTCTCTAATATCTCAAATTTCTATACATGTCATACCATTGAAGTAATTTAAAACACATTGTTTTCTTTTTTTCGTACTCGTAGGTATATCACCAATTGTAATTTAAATTTATATCAAATCAAAAATCAATAATAATAATAATATAAATTATGGATTTTGGTAAAATTAAGCTCGGTGCATGGGAGTTAAATTTTCAACTGAATCATTAGTTCTATTTCTACATTTCTATATTTTGAATTGATATTATGTTCTAATAATTGTAGATATCTGATTTGTAAACTACTTAATACAAATTACCGTCGTGCCTCTTTATTATTATCTATAAACTAAATTTATGACCAAAATTATATATTTTTTAAAATTTTAACCATGGTATACTGGTGGTTTAAAATGATTGAATCGAACATTCTATAGTGTAAAGTATGCACTGTTACGTACTAGCATTTGAATAAACCATAATATAGAACATAGGTACACGTGTACAATTTAATAAAATACAGCTAGATTGGAATAAGTGAAATGGAATTAAAACGTTAACAATGTAATACGAATTTAAAATGTAATTCGTTAATTATGATTAAAATGGTTTGTTGAATACAATTAAAAGTTAAAACATATACCACGAATAAAAAGTTCATCATTGGAAACTTAAATAAAAATAATTTAAAAATAGATTGATACTCATATTTTAATGAACGCATAAGTCGTAAAAAATATAATGTTGAGAAGGTAATAGCCAATATTCTAATTAAGTACGTATAATAGTTATAAATATATATAAGTACTTCGTATTATTTTATAATAAATTACCTATGATTTTTCGATACCCTATAATTATTACCATCAACAAATAAGTTGAACAAGTATAATACCACTTTATAATATTAAAGGCATGATAGAATAAAGTCTAAAAATAAAAAAGTAATAGTTAGGTATCCAATAAACAAAATTATTAATGAAACCAAAGACGTTATAGAAAAAAAAGAAATGAAATCTAATAATAAATACAAAAAGTGTAAACAGTAATCGCATGATTTTCGTTAAACTTATTACTTAGAAGTAAAAATATTGCTATATTTTATACAGTTTTGCCGATGTGATTATCATAATATATAGTAACACGGTCATGTTTTTATGGGTTTTTTCAAAGAAATATATATTTCAATTTAAATGTGTCAGCTTGGTTTTTTTTTTTTAGAAAAAGTAAAGAGAAATTCAAATTTCAAAACATAATATTTTCAACATCCCAACAAACGATTGTTCACGAAATTAAAAATAACTTTGATAGAAGATTACAAAGCAAAAGCCACTTACCCAGTTCTTGCGAAGTTTCCCAAGTAGAGTATCATAGCGTCAGACAATAAAGCTTCTGCTTTTGTAAAATTTCTGGAAAAATGATTCATGCCATCAGTTACCATTGGAGCGCCGAACATATATGGAAGTTCTTCTCCGTGGGCAGTACCTATCCTCTGTAAAGAAAATAATTAAGTATCAATATAACATTGAAATAAATATTTTTCACCATGTTATATTGTAAGAATAATAATGAATAAGAATACATTTTTAAACTAAGGTTAGGTAGTTAAACTCGTAATATAAATGCAATAAATTAATGATTTATTAAATTTATTTGAAAAACAAATATTAAATTCAAATTAAGGAAGTACATTTAATAACATTTTTTTGGCAGTATGTTTTGCATAGTACTTATTTCATTGTATTTTTATTTGTACATAGAACTTGCATGCCTAGCATACTATTGTATTATTGTCATAGCATTTATTATAGCACCACACAATTTTAGTAATACTTTAAAACTTACCATAAACTTAGGTAAAATAACAAATACCAAATTAGATATTTAGAATTTTACTTTAAAAGATGTAGGTAGGTTATATCTATATGTAGTGATAATAATTTTCAAAGTATTAGTAAAGTAAACCATTAATGAATGGAACAAACATAGCTTGACATTGTGAACATATAAAATTATTATCATTTAAAACTAAAATGTTGTTAAAAAAAAAAATAAATGGATTTATTTACTACTATGATAAATATCCAAGAGTTTACTTAAATATATTCATAATTTAAAATTATATCGGTATTAATTTTAAAGAAAAATATTAGAATATAACTGGAAAACAAAATTCTCTGCATTTTGAAGTCATTTTAGCATGGTATTACACCTAAAATACACAACATTGCACTTAGACTTTCCCCATTGCAACACTCATTCTAGTTACTCTTACTTATACAAAAATACGTAAAAGAAACCAAAATAAGGATTTAAACCACAAAAACCAACAATAAATTAAACTTAGAATGATTCAAATATATTAAAATAAATACCGAGATGAAAAAATACACAGATGTAAAAGACGGAACACCAAATGCTCATAAATTAAGATTTCTTTTTATTTAGAA
Source organism: Myzus persicae (assembly GCF_001856785.1). Taxonomy (NCBI): domain Eukaryota; kingdom Metazoa; phylum Arthropoda; class Insecta; order Hemiptera; family Aphididae; genus Myzus; species Myzus persicae. The sequence continues at coordinate 80,689 of NW_019104299.1, forward strand.
TTTAGTTATATAGGAAACTCGAGGGAATTTTTCAGACTATCGGTGTGTTTTAATTTTAAAAAGCATCGTCTCTCAGCAAAATTAATTGTACTTAACATTTTGATGTAATATATTATATCATATTTGCTCTTTTACAATCTATGTGAAATGCTAGCACTCAACCAGAGATGACATCGATTCTTCTTCAATTCCTCAAAGAGACGGAAAAGCTACTTCACGTGGTTTTATATCACATGTAACTACAACAAACTAAATATTTATCATCCATGTTTAAAATAATTTGTATGCAACTTTAATATACTGTATCATTAATATATCGGGAAAATAGCATATGATGTAGAGCCGTAAAAAATATTTAAAAAAAATATTTTGCGACATTAAGTATATTTATTTTATACACGTATAAGCCATTAACTACAAATTACAATTGAAAAAATCTTTATGATTATGTAGAAAATATATTTTAAAATGGTTTCCACTTATTTTTTGGTTTTTGAAAATAATGAGTGCGAAACAAAAGTAAATGTTAACAGTTGTGTATGATAAGCTTAGTAAAGTTACTATTAAATTATTATTGCATTTGGTAAAAAAAAAATGGAAATATTATACGTTTGGAATACTAACTTTGAATGAATCTTAATATGTACAGCTAATATACTAATTGTAGCTCATGTAACGTTCTCTTAATTTTATCTAAATATGAATATTGAAAACCGTTATGGGAAAGCATTGAGATTTAGGTTACGGTCAGACTATATCCGAATTCGGACGGAATTGAGTTCGGCCGAAGACGGCCGTCTTCGGCCGAAAACAATAATACCCCGCAATGTAATTGTTGTGGTCAGATTACGTCCGAATTATTCGGACGAATACGTCCGACGTCGGATAAAATCAAAATATTTTGTTTTTTCCGGCCGAATCCGCCCGACGCGGAGTCCGTTTCAGCATGAAGCCATGAACTATTTTCGTCATATTGACGAAAATGGCCATATTTTACCACTTATAATTTATTTATATAAAATTGTTTTGGGCTATAAAATTATTTTTGTATATTTCTTCTTGCAAGTTATTTACAGTACCTTGTTCATTTTGTGCAATTACG
>NW_019104300.1:0-35948 GCF_001856785.1 Myzus persicae
TAGGTGTAAATATTAATTTGAGGTGGGTGGGTGGGTGGGTTGGTATTCTGTATTTGGCCCCTGGTCAAAAAGTAGTTCGCCACGCCACTGTAACATGACACTATTAACACGGTAACTTATATACTGAGTGTTTTTTTTTTGGAAGCCTTTGCTTTCAGATATGAAGTGGTTCAAGGTAGGTGATTAATTAAATTTAGGCTGGAGAGTAAGCTCTATTCTCAGAAACTATTGGACCGATTTCAACAAAAGTTATATCAATAGATTTTTATTGATGCCGAGGGGGAGGGTGGTGATTATAGATTTTTTTTTAACCCATCTTGGTGGCTATGAAGTGGCTCACTTAGCCATTTCGTTTTGACTCACGAAAATCGAATAATATTTTTAATGTATGGATAGACTAGCTAACTACCAAACATGCTTGCTATGAAATGTGTTTATAATTAAACTAAAATGTACTTATTACCATGTTCGAAATTATAAATTTGCCAACTAAAGTTTAGTTTACACACAAAGAATGAAAAATAAAGAAAAATACTTACTAAATAAAAAAATAAACATAGGTAGTAATAAAATAAATTCCCTTGAAAAACTGTAAATAAATAAATGCTAAGTAAATTGAATTAAAATACACTTGTTTTAAAAACAACTAGTTTATTAAAAAAATCAAATCTTTGGTTTCGATGTAAGGACCTCAGTAGTAATAAAGAGAGATTGCCTCGAGGTAGTAAAAACGTTTCTATAATAATAATCCCGGAGATGAAAAATTAGAACAAAAATTATTGATGTAAAAATTGGTAATATCAGAACAAAATACTACGTCAGACTACGTGTACAAAAAGACTAAGCAAAAATAAAAACGGAACTTAAAGCACTGTAAAGATGTGATATCAAAAATTAATGCTAAGTTAATTGAATTGAAGTACGCTTCTTTTGTTTCAATAATTTATTTACTTGGTGAGAAATTATTTTGAATGGAAATGTCTATTAAAATATTTTAAATTATAATGAACTTCTAATGCCTTTTGTTGATTTGTTCAAGTTATTGTGTGTGCTGCTTCATATAAAGTATATAATTTCTCGCCAAGTAAATAAATTATTGAATCAAAAAAAGTGAACTTTAATTTAATTTACTTAGCATTTATTTATGATATCACATCTTCATAGTGCTTAAAAATCTGTTTTTATTCATACATAGTCGTTTTGTACACGTAGTAGCGCCGTATTATTATTTTTATTTTTTTCCCGGGCGAAGTCAAGTTATACAGCTGGCATATTATAATTTATAACCTATGAAATACAACTCTTAGCTAGAGCATAAATTATATTCTCCTGTAAAAATTCGATGATATGTTAATTTTCCCTCGTAAGAACTATAAACAAATATTGTAACTACAATAAGAATCCTTTCAGTGTATTCTAAGCGTGTTTCAACTCTCGGCCGAGAGCCTCACTCAATTGTTTATTATAAAATATGTATACAAATATACAATAAACGACCTCGGCTGACAATTACTATATTAATTATTAATAGATTAATGTGACATGGAAACTATGGAATATACTAAGTAATACAGTTGAGTACTTACTAATTTACGCCACTATTTTGTTATTCAGTACTCGCATCCAAATACGGGGAGTCCCTGGTTTTTCGTTATCGCGCCGCCGCCGTGTCAAACTATCTGGCAAGTGGCAACGACTATTGGTACTTACATTTACCATGTTACCCGTATGTTATAACTTAGACATATTTACAACCATTGAACTGTATAATAACTAATAAGTAATAACTGTTTAATAATCATATAGTTCAATGGATACAACATGCGGGTACAGCGTGTCTTCATAACTATACATTATAATATGAAAAATATTTATTACACAATACTATTGTGTTTGTATACATTAGCATTTGCATTTATTGGTTAGAGGTCATGATAGACGATAGGTTCATACATTGAGTACATATGCCATATAAACCATAATAATATAGGTATACAATATTTTACATCGTACAATGTACTCGTACCTATATGGAACCAAAAGCATCTAATGTACGGAGTACCTATATACAAATACAAAATGAACATATTTTATTCACGTATTCTATTCAAAACAACTATCTACTTTAATATTTAATTCCCAGTTAAACGATCCGAAATTAGTATTTGCGTGTTTACGATAAAAAGTCCTCTTCTGATAAATTAATATTCTTAAAATTATTACTGGCTCATAGCTCTGATTTTCTGAGTTCTAATGTATACTATATATATTATATACAGTCCAAAACAAGTTTTCAAAATTCACATAAACCACTGTATTTGCAGCTTTCGCTTAAATGGATTAAAGTTTTCAGCGATACCCATATATTTTGATTTTAGGTAGTCAGAATTAGTAGAAGTAGGTAATACTATCATATTTGCCTTATCATCTGTGATACCACATGAATAAACAAAAAAAAAAGGTAAGAAATTAGAACCTTATAAACTATAAAATGCAATAAAAAGAATACAATACATAATAGTTTTCTTTTACATACTATAATTTAATTGTCCTCGTGAATAGCATATGCAGTTATTAATTTTATAATATATAGGTTTATTTATTATATTATAGACTATAATATAGTGATGGCATTTAAAAGAAGGTATGCTGTAGGCGTGTGCATTTAACTATTTTTGCTATTATTTGTTTTATTGTGTATTTGTATTTATTATTTACATATATTTAAGTCATTCGACTTTTGTTGAATATATATGTATGTATGAAATATAACAGATTATAGATATTAGATATCATAGTATGATAAAATTACTAATTATTTTTTTTTTACTTTTTGAACAAAACATGTTCACAGACGTCTAGTATCATATTTTACTCATTACAACATTTTAGAAGCTATAAAAATGGACATTTATACGTATGTATAGAAATTAGAAGAGAGAGGAGTGAAATAAAAAGTTATCACCTCGGTGCTAAGATTCAATACATAAATTATGATCACAGGATAAATCAGAACGCAATAAAGTGTTCAATGTTAAACTTAGAAAAATGAACGTAATATAATAAATAATAAATTAATAATCAAAATTTTCTAATTATAATTCCTACTATAAAAAAAAAAGATAAAAAGTTAAATGAACGACCCAATGAACTAATAAATTTTTTTAGTGAACGTTCTGAACACTGCTCTGGTGTATGAGTTTAATAGTGTCTTGCGTAAGTACTTCGTCCTTATCTTATGAGTAGATAAATAATGTAGTATAATATTATGTGTTTAATTTGAATACGATAAATCATTGCAAGCGTAAAACGATCCAGAAAGAAAACTTTACTCATTTTCTTTTCTTTTCTCTCATTATTAAATTGTTTTTGTTTCTACTTTAATAGTCGAGATATAATAACATTATGTATGTAGAAACCTCATTTAAATAAAAAACTCTCTTGATTCAATATTGACTTGGTGTAGAATGGTGTGAGAGTAATTTAAACTTTAAAGTAGACATTCTATTCTCGCCCATCTTTTTTTTTTTATACAGCTAATTAATCTATGTCGGTGATATGTTTTGTACTTAATGCATGAAACATAATAAAATAATATTATTTATTTATAATATCCTAAATTTAACTCTACTTGAACTTAAATAATTCTAATATAATATATAATATCTTTATGTACGTAGTAGAAATGTAAAATAACGAAGAAAACTATTTAGTTGGTTTGATAACACTCGGTGAAATAATTAATTATAATAATATTTATAAATGTACTTAATGTTGGCATATTAATGAATAATGATACACAACATTAAAACGATATTTGTCGAAATTATGTCTTACAAAAGGTCAATCAGAGGATAAACTTATTTTTGTTATAATACTGGTTACTCATTTTAATCCGTTAGTATTGTATTAAATACAAAAATAATGAATCCATTTATAGGTACATAAAAACCAAACTACAAATCAACTTCTATGTTTTAAGCATAAGAAAATTAGAACATCAATTACATCATTTGTCTATTGTCAATCGTTGACATATTTTACTGCACAGGGTATAATATATAAAATCATATCAAGTATATATACTGCAGCGCAGAGCTAAGAAAAATATAGCTCGTGACGACGAAGGCATAATATTACACGAGACATCTTAACCTGTGTAATTTTACGAAAAATGGTCCCACCTCTCTGTAACCTAAACTAAAAAAACTAATTTACATTAATTAATTTGCGCAGGTTGATCAGTATGCTGTGCGGATGATACTTTTATACATTTCAAGTTCATTGGAAGATTACAGCCTAAGTAATATGCAAAAGTACTATAGCATAGTTATTGTCCAAAACGCTATTTTTTTCAACAATATTTATTATGTTGTAAGAGCTACCTCGTTTGTGCTGGCTGCCCATATTTCCCCTTGCGAGCAACCGGCAATGATTTCGGACTATGTATAATAATATGTATTTCCGCCGCGCGTAGGTTGCAATCGATATTTTAACAGTGACATGGTAGTGAGGGTGGAAGCCGACTCGTTGGGTACGTCAGACATCAGTACACGAGTCTAAATAAATTAAATTTATTGCAGGATTAGAGTATTTACAGATGTTAACATGATCGTTTTCCAGCAACATTCATAAGCTATATATCATATAAATTTACTCAATTTAAAAACAACAAATATATTATGTCCCCACAATTATTCACTAGATTAAAAACACATATCTTAACTATATTCAAAATTGTAATAAAGAAAAGAGTGATATCTCAATATAACACTGTTTAAGTACATACTATGAGTAATCTCCAAGCTCAGTTAAATCATTTTTATTAAATTATCTCACTTCGTCAAATACAAAAAAATATAAACAATTTCTATAATAATTAATTTAAAAAACGACTTGGCCCCAAAAAGAGGTTTTTGTTATCACAAATTTTTAACTTGATTTTTTTTTCTTAGCGAGATTTTTACACTATCCAGTTGATGGAGGTTTTTTGTTAGAATAATATTATCAATCCAAATATGCATACAAGTACTCTGTCCCCACTACACGGCAAATATCATCGAATATCGAATATATGTCAAATATGCGAGTTGTGGAAACCCGACTTTAGTTAAAAAGAGCTACTCGTAAATCGTATTTCAGCAGTGTCACTATGAGAACGATGATGTTCTGTCAATTAATTACTTAATAGGCAATAGCGATTAGCGATCGATTATATTTGATATTTGATTCACGATTAATGGACGTATATGTCAATGCGTCCAATGCCGGATTTAACCATTATGCCGCTTTAAGCACTAAATAATTTTCCGTCTTTAAATAAATATTTTTCTAGTCTACAAAATGTTATTAAAGCATACAATTATAGTTTTTTATTTTTTACTTAAAACTTTAATGATGAAAAATAAAAACATACAACTCTACGATTATGAAATTGGAAAACATAAAATATAAATATTACCGCAATCCCGTTGGTCTAAAAACATTTTATAATTAGTTTCATTTTATTTTAGTTCTATTCACATACAATAAAAATGTAATATTAAAAATTATTTGCCGCCCTAAGCACTAGCTTATAGTGTTTACTGGAAAATACGGCACTGAATGCGTCATATTAGGTATGATGTTCATAGTTAGTTTACTTTTTTACCAAGTGATATACTCCTATAACACATTTAACGAGGTCAAATAAAATACATATTGCCATGTATGGAATTCCTAAATAGAGAAAACTCCTCAAATATTTTGTCCCAAAAATCGTTAAGACGATGCTACACATACATGTGTTGTCTTGTCTTACAAATATACAACATAGCAAAAACTTTTTTGCGCGGGATAGAACCACTCAGTATGTACTCTACTCTGGAGTCCTAGTAGTCAGTAGAGACACCATAAGCTTACATAATATGGAAGATGATATTTTCTGTGTTATACCGTTTTTATTTGTTTGATATCATTAGTTAGATGAAAGTTATAATACTACTAGATATTCATTAAAACAAGAGTAATTCGTTAAAACTGTAATAATAATATATACCATATACGTGAAAAGCTAATTATAATATAAGAATTTTTAGTATCATTTAAAATGTAAATTGATGTCTTGAGAATTTATTAAATACTATTTTATTACCTAATAATATATTATATTCAAATATTAAATGCGTAACAAAGGAACTACAGAATTCACGTTTTTGATATAATTTTTTTATTTTATGTTAGTATTTTAACATTTTCTATTGGAATTTTGTAACACATACAAATACACACACACGACACACGCATGTATAAGCAACAAGCAGACACAGCAAATACTATCTGGAATTTCCTACCCGGCTCCCCCTATTCCATCGATAACAGATACCATAAATAACGCAATAGTTATTATTATTTAACCACGCAGCTGGGTACGCAATACCGCATGATCCACAGTACCCACCCATATTATTTCTATAGAACACCGTGTCGAGTATAAATCGATAAAAACGTATGCACATAAGACACGAAATAAAATAAATACCTATATATATGTATATTATATGCTGCAGTCGTCAGCAGGTATGTGCCCAACCTTTTTCAAATCCTGGGCAACATTCGATATTTTTTTGAAGCCGTTTATCGAATTCTATTATTGTACTTTGATGTAAGAACCTCAAAATATGCTCTCAAATGTAACTGAATAATATCTCCCATCAACCTTTATTCCATTCTAAACTCTAATTCTGAAACAGCTATCAAAACAATAATTGCCTTTATACAGGAGGCTGGCTTTATTATATAGTATATATAAGTACTTAATTTTTTGTTAATCTTAATTTTATATTGTTTTATTCTTATTATGTAATTGTCAAGCTATCATAGTCTATACTAGTGGCTTTTATAATATAAAAAAAAAAAAAAACTGAATAATAATCCGAATTTTTATCAAAATAAAATCTTATGACCTAATATATTTATATATATATATTATATATTATAATGTCACATGGTTTAATAAAATACTTCATATATCCATATATTATAGACAAATTAACAGTTTTAATTTGACACTGGAAATTTGGTTCAAAAAATCGTTCAACCACGTGTTAAACCGAAAATTGTACACAAGATATTATCACAAATAAATGTAACTATTGTTTAATCGATGTTTATAAGAATCTTCTAAATTATAACCTGAGTATTAAATCATGATTGATGCGTACTAAAGTACATGATGGTACATGTATTTTACATAATTTACTAATTTAGCTCTACTTATTATTGTGAACATTTACACCAAACATCAAAAAATAAATTAGTCAAATCAAAACAAACACGCTTATAATTTGCATGTTTCAGAATTTATATTTATACTTATGCATAGTATTTAAAATATTTTTTTTTAGTATAAAATTAAAAATTACTGTGGCATTTTTGATTTTTAAGAAACTACTACAAAAACGAAATTTCAATGGGCCCGGAAGAATATTTCTGCTTCCCAGAGTTGGTCAACTGTGGGCCGCGGGTTGAGCATGCTCGTTCCTAATTAATAAACAAGAATAGCGATGTGATAGTATTATACGCGTATACAATTATATTTACATGATATTATGTACTGTATATGTTGGGGGTACGGTCTAAAAACTGAAATCTTAAATATTTTACTCTCGTAGTGCAAACTGTATGAACAAGGTCGAAATCCATCTTAAATGTTTGTATAGTGTTATTACTTATTTGGTAATGTACCTATACATTATCTAGTTAATTTTTACAATTATATGTCATTATAGCCGATGTGCTGTGAGAAGAGTATTACGTATAATAGTATTATATTATAATAAGACTTAAGGAGTATTAATTTGGGTACTTTTAAGTTATAGATATAGGTACTATAATCGTAAATTCATTATGTTCAATGGTCATCACTCAAACACATCTAATGGTTCAATTACACAATCATTCTAGTATATAAAAATAAATAAATACTAAAAAAAAACATATTATATTAAGTGATTAATAGAAAAGTTATTTAATAGATTATTGTTATTATATCGTAGGTACAATTTATTAAAGTATATGTACTTTATACCCACACAGCCTTTTTTTTTTATTTTTCAGTTTGAACCGACGGCGCCGCGGGGACTGCTTTCGCATTACTTCCGCGATACCCACACAGCCTTAAATAATGAACAAATTACTCTAGTAATTTACGAAATACACGTTTTATAAGTAATATTTTTTCTTCATCCGGGTATGGATATGGGTACATCTTACCCGAATAATGTATACATTATCCGTCCTTCGTCTACTTAGCCATAACATTATATGTATCATCCAATGACAACAAACGCGATGAAGATAAAATCCAAGACGTAATAATAAAAAAAAGAGAAATACAAAAAATAAATATTTTTTGTTGTTTCATCGGGACGGTAGACCTTAACCGACGACACAGATACCCTTCCCCCACCGATCACCCATCGGCCATAATTAATTCAATACCGACGGTGTTAAGTGGACCCGCTTTTCGAAAGCAGACCGACATTTCCCACAGTGCCACATCGAACGAAAAAGAAACTACATATTAAAAAAACGATTTTAGATTATAATTTATAACTAAGGGTAAACATTCCCCGCCCATTATACCCTCAGCCACGAGCGCCGCCAAAGATGCCTCCGTCACAAGCGACATCCAATCGATCCGACGTCCAATTATTTTTCAACTGTTATACACGCTGTGTCCGTATATAAATAACTTGAGGTTTAAAACTTAAAAAAAATTGTTATGATATTACATAATATGATGTTATAATATGTCCTTAATGTTATTGTGTTAAATAATATTTATTTATTTATTTATTTATAAATTGACCATTGAAAATTGGTAATGTATGAATACATCATAGTCTAATGTCTTTAGGTTATTAAGTACCAGAAATAAAATAATTAGGTGGAATGTTTTTCAACTGTCTTTATATCTCTCAACATATTTAATAAAATATTACATATACAAATTAAAACGAACACAGTTAATCTACACATTTATTATTAAAGCATAGATTAATCCTAAATAGTTTTAAACTTTAACACTAATAAATCATTAGAAGCCAATAATAACCCGTCTTCGCAGTATTATTGTGTTTGTTTATACTATGTAGTAAACGAAATAAAAATCCCTAGAAAAAAATATACAAATTACAATATTACTCACAACCACAAGTAAATGATTGAACAAATATTTTTTTAACGGTATGTACCACATTATTGATATTTCATTACAAATATATAGATAGATATATTGTACTTATCATTTAATGAATATTATTTCATGTTAAGAATTATATAAGTTCAACAATAATTATAAAAAATTAAAGCCAGGTATTAAAGAATCATTAAACTAAAAAGTCACTGTAATAGATTTGAAGTCAATGATATAAAATCTTTTTAAACAAAAAAAGATTCTGAGCGAAGACTTAAATTAATGCTAAGTAGTGAGCAGGTATACTTAAATATTTTATGATATTATTGTGATTAAAGTAATTCGTTTTACTATAATATAATTGGCGCTATAGTACTATTGTAGGTTTTTGTCGACAAATTTCATCTAGAAATGTCGTTGTGCGTATAAAATATTAAAATATAATAACATACAAACTCTAAAAGTTTCAAGTACTCACGAATGATATTACAGAATCTCAGAATTTCAGAACCTAAAACCAATCTACCTATGTTCAAAGTGTAAGATACATATTAAATACAATTTAACTTACTTTTATACTTACATTATAATTTAATAATTAAAAATAATAATAATAAGCCTCCAAATAATTATATGATTTATTATTGATAAAATTTAACAATTTTTAAAGAATTATACATACCTATCGTGTTTTTTGATTATCATTAGACTATTTTAAATTTTGAACATAAATTGATTTTTAAATTTAATGATCTTGAACACTTTATTTTTTATTTTTTATAATAGTTGTACAATAGTCAATAGTCAATATAATAATCATACAATAATTAAATACCTATTATGATATAATATTAATTAAATGATAAGTATACGTCATACCTATGTATTTGTAATTAAAAATTAATTATGTGGTAATTTGTATTTAAAACATATTTTTCAGTAATTTTCATATGTGGTTGTGACTTAGTGAGTAATATATTACAACCATGGGATTTTTATTACGCAGATCATAAAATGTATACTCTATGGAATATGAAGTAATATTATATTTCTGGTCGTAATCTTGTTGGAGTATTGGAAACTATATGGGCAACATTTGCCGTAAATAATCGAACGATCAAACGCGCCGCACCTACTATAATATTATACGACTGGTGGCATTTGTTCGTGATCCAGATTCCAGGTGTACCAGGAGGGCTAAAATATACAATAATATAATTCCTTAATACTTTTAAGGAAGGTATTCAGACCGTAGTTGGACATTAAAATAAAATTATATTATAATATATATGGGGTTCATCGATGCGGAGAAACAGGTAGTCATTCTGTAGTTACGGATTCGAAACCCACAGGAGACCTTGTAAAAACTGGTTTGCCAATCTCGCACATAATTCGCCAACCGACTGCAGTAATATTAGGGGCAGATTTTGGAAGGGGTGGCAATGGTTGACTAGACTGCTAGAGAACCACGTTTTGCTGTAATAACATTTCAATATTAAATCCACTAGAATTATTCTAATTTAAAACAAAATGATAAATAATATGTTGTGGATTTGTATTTAAATTGTATACAAATTGCAACAGTGTCTTTTTATCAGTTTTCTAATTAGGATAGGTTAAAATCGATATGTGGACACTCCCCCTCCATGCCATTTAACCACCGGATTTTTAATGGTGCCAGATGTTTCACTCCCAAACTAAGGCATTTCCCTGCCGAATCAATGTATATTTTTTTTTTATTGAGTGTTTTGTAACTATAGCTGTATGGGTAGATTAAAAAATATTTTGTTGGGGTGGAATAATATATATACAATACTAGTCCTTATCAATTATCTAAATATATGGCTTTTTGTAAAAGCTTTACAGATGAGCAACTTAAGAAGTATATTTATTAACATTTTGCATTATAAAACAGGAGCTTCCCGTAGTAATTTGCAGGTAATGTAAGTTAAAAAAATTATATTGAAGCTTTTTAATTGAAGATAATTTTTAAGATCTATCAGCTGCCTTCCAAAAATAAAAAATATTAGTCATAGATTTTTATGTTTTTTTGTAGCTGATTTTGTATTTTAGATTCCAAAAGGATTGACGAATGTATTAATTTTACAAAAGTGTGTTTTTTGAGTCTGTGTACGATATGGCTTATAATTTTAAATTTTTTTCCTATTGTGTCATTAAGTAGTTATTGGTATTGGTATATAAAACCTACAGTCAAAAGACATCATTGTTTTAATTGATCTTATTAACATCGACTACTAGGACATAAGTTTATTTATGATTATTATGCGTTATCTATATTATCTATATAATGAACTATTATTGTATAATGCTTTTCAAAATAGTACAACTGTATAGTACTCGTATGAACTTTGAAGTCCGTGGTGCGTTTATTTTATTGGGCTTTTTATTAGGTTTTCCCGTTTTTTGTCATGGCTTTTTTCCGCCTACCATGTTGCTCGTGGGTCAGAAAGAGAATACTAATAATGCTCTGATATTTCTTGAGTTCTAAAACTGTTTTTCTTTATTTTCATAATAATGTATTTCATTAATAATTTTCATTTTTCTTAAAATGTGGTCAAAATCTACTATATATATTTGGAGTACCTGAAATGCATGTGTGACTTGTGTAACGTCCTACATAGGGATAAAATATATAAAATAATATTCTGGCCCAAGTATGAAACCCTTCAAACTGGTCGATTTGGTGTGGAATGCGTGTGTGGTACTAAAAGGGTCGATCGTCGGGTGGTGGAGCCCCGGGGGGTCGGCGACGGCTTGCAGCTGCGGACCACCTGCTTGTCGGCCGGGTAGGCATTCCTAAGGAAATGCATACGACCGGCTACATACATGTTTTATTTTTGTGTAGGTATTATAAATTTTGATGGCGGCTGAACAATGATTAAGCCCCCTTTCCGACACTATATCTTTCTTGACGGTTTTATTATATACGAGGCTTGGCAATCGAAAAGCAACCCTCGGTCGGGACGCACTCTGAACACAACTATTACAAAATACAAAATTACAAACGTTCTACCAGACGGTATAATAATAATATATTATGAACACGACATACATGGCGTCTTATTGTTATATTGTAGACCTTGAGGTATACGTGCCTCAACGACGACCGACCGGCCAGCACAATAAATATTTTGTTGGTGATTCCAATAAAGGAGATGCCTTACAGGAAAGATTGACGATAGCTGATAAGTTAATATAAAGAAACCTGTTTAAAAAAAAATGTACGAGTAAACCCAAATATTTCCATCAGTTATATAGTATATAAATTCGAAGAAAGTAGATGCACAATAATAATATAATTCATTACTATATTATAATATACGAGTATACAACATTTACTACATGTAAGTTTATACAGGTATGGGGTACCTGTAACAAAAATATATGACAAATGAAAATAACTTGTATTCTAATCTGCAATATTTTTTTTTCTTATAAATAATTGACGTTTGTACTATACTACGTTTGTTAATTAAGGAGTAATATTATTTATTAATTATATGAAAACAGTTTTAAAATATTGATTAGAACACGAGTTATTTCATTCGTCATATATTTCTGTTACACCCTGTATATATGCTGTAAACCTGTATATTTAGTAATAGGTAATGCGATTCCCTTCTTTCTACCTTCTTCAAACTCTATACAACTGTCGGACTCAGCCACTCAGGTCTACATTGCTATGTAAAGTAAATAGTAAATACACTTACACACACTACACACAGCGTGTAGTTTCCCACACAAAAAATTAATGGACATTTCATGTTTTTCGATAGAGACCTATGAATAACGGTGGACTGTGGATCTTAGAAATTTAGAATCGTCTAAAATATTTCTTATACAAATTTGGCATTGGGCATCTGATTTTCGGATGACATAAGTTTCTAATTTCTATTGAAATAGCTGTTGAATATTTTGAAAGTAATATGTTCGTACTCTTAATTGAGACTGTTATTCGTTATCAAATTGATTATTTAATTCGTATTATATAATTGAAGAGATGGCCACGGCCTATTACTCTAAGTCGTTTACTCAATTATCAACAGATAAAATCAATTAGTAATAATAATCAAGCACAAAAAACCAAAATATGCAGTCGTATGGTTCTTAGCAAAATAAATACATTATATTCGTTTTAGTATACGTTTTAGTTGACGTTTTGATTTTAGAGGTGTTGGTGCTCAACCCTGAATACATAATAATACTATTGTATTTTGCATTTTTGCATTATTAGTATTTAGTCAATAATTATTAACTATCAACTTTTTTCAATTTTACTTCATTAATAACCAAAAGTAAAAATGTCGGTATACGTATACTTATAGATTCTAATGATTCTGTAAGTATTGTAGTTATCCACTGAAGTCTGAACCGCGATTAATATAATATTATAACTTATAATGTAGAAGGTTAAAACTTGTGTAATGTATAAATCATGAAAAAAAATACTAATAAAAAGTATTCAAATAGTATATGCATATTTCAGTATTTGAAAAGCATATAAATACTAATATCAATCTCAACATCAATATATAAAATGTATTACAATTAATAATTAATTAATTAAACGCAATATTACAATGAAGTAAAATATATTACAGCGTGTACGGCCAAATTAAAAATTGTGCCGCAATAAAATAAATGTCTATTATTATAGAAAGTTCCATGATTAATATTGATTGTTGATTGTCAAAATTAAAATGTCGATAACCTATAGACCTGAAGCATCGGCTAAAATTAAAGTATTAGGTCGAGTTGTACCTTCTACGGTTACACGTCTTCGATTACACTTAACCGGCTGATAACAGATTTTATAACCAGCCATATTCGGTTGATTAAACTTCGGTTAACTATAATCGGAAATGGTACAACTGACCTTTACATTTATAATATACCTTCTTTTGAGATAAAAAGAGTAGACAGGAAACGATTAATTGATGGTCGGATAACGGGGAGTCGGGCAGAAAATGCCTCGGGACATAACACTAGACCAGAGTTTGGAAAGAAGAACATCGTTCATAGATATTTAGTGAACGATACACTAACGTCACTCGTTTCTTTTTCAAATTGAACTTGAACGTGAACGACGTTTACCTATATTTTAATGAATTTGAATGATTTCCAAGACTCTCAATTTATTTATCATTTAATAAATATATATTTAAGATATCTTGATTAATTATACTATATAATAACAATATTGTCTTATCATAATTACTATTATAAGAAAAAAATTAAATTAACGACCCAGTGAACGCATCCAGTTTTTTCAGTGAACGCGTTCGTTTAAAAAAAAAACACGAACGTGAATGTTAACATTCTGAAATCTGAACAAATTCATATTTTTAGTAGACGTTCCGAACACTGCAATAGACATATTCCGATATTCGACATACATAAGTACAGTAGAACCTCGATAACTCGAACATCTATAAGTCGAATTTCTGACCCCCTGCATTTCAATATGTACAACAAATTTTTCTGCAAATCGAATAGGTATTGGAAAACTCGATGTTTTTTGCACACGCCGATTAAATTTATCTAACCGATTAGAAGTTTCACTGTAATTTCACTAATAACTATACAAACGGTAGACTGCACGCATCTACGCATTCACCCCACTCCTCCACTCATAATTTTTTTTTTTTTTTCATTAGCTTTTTGTAAATACAATTATAAATTACTCCACTCATAATTATTTCGACATTAAATAGACCATTGAAATCTATATGATGTAGAAATTTAATGAACTCTATATTATGATAACTGGAATGAAAGGCCAATGTAAATATAACTAAAGTAGTGTGTAAGAAAAATAATACAGAGAAGAATAGTGTTGCTATCTCTTTTTGTCACACATGAATACATAATAATATATTATTACTTACCAGTCAATTCGTGTTGTTAGTTTAAAGTTTGATTGTTTTTTCTGCGTTTTTAGACTTAACACATGATTTATGTTGTATGAATTATTTATTTAAATGGTTTTAAATCAATAAATGTATCATATTATTTTATAATAATTTTGTGAATAATAAAATATTTTTCTAGTTCATTTTAAATTAAATATATTGCTTAGTTTAAAATTGTATTGTTGTTACAGAAACCTGATATAAACTTAATTTAAATTACTTTTTACATAGTTAGATCAAAGTATCATGTAACCCCATTATTTCAAGTTTATGACTATAGTTAAACTATCATAGTATTTTAAAATAAATATTTAGCTTAGGAACTTTCGGGTACGATGACTGAAATATAACACAAATGTATTGATTGTACTGCTCACAAGAGTATTCCAGTATTAATTATAATTTACAGAATTAATTTAAGTTAAGAAAGTATTTAGTACCGAGTACCGACAGCACTACAGTTATAGGTAGGTAAATTGTATCAATTATAGATCACAAACTACAGTTGTAGTTTTATGCATCTACTAATGTGCAATGGTTTTTACAATACTCAGAATCAAAACTAAGAGACAAGGATAAATCTCTGGGAATAATATACAGAGAAGATTGTAAATCATTTAAAACAGTTGTTCAGGTATTTCTATATTAACTATAAAATAAGCATAATCTGGCATATAGTATAATTTAAACATT
This sequence comes from Myzus persicae, assembly GCF_001856785.1. Classification (NCBI taxonomy): domain Eukaryota; kingdom Metazoa; phylum Arthropoda; class Insecta; order Hemiptera; family Aphididae; genus Myzus; species Myzus persicae. The sequence continues at coordinate 15,805 of NW_019104300.1, forward strand.
AAACTCAATCAAACATGAAAAATCATAGATCTGTCTGAAAATATTTACGTGTAATTATTTTCTTTCCATTATGAATAATATTATAAGTATAGGAACTATGATTTTATTATAATAAATATTAGGTACCTACTTCATTAAAAATAAGATTGATGTTATTTTATATACTTATAGAAAAGCATGTTTCAATAGGTAGTACGTTTTGTACGCCAGTGTAAGGTACATTTGAAAAGTTATATAATTACGTATAATATATGTTACATAAAATATTTTTTATTTAAATTACATTCGCGTTACCCGACATTATTTTCCCAATTTTTTTTTTGGAAAAGTAATTTCATTACAGTCATATTTGTAATTTTCGTTACGTTACTACCCAGCACTGTTTGTACCTTGTGTTCTAAATTATATTTATCTGCCAAAAAGCTATTATTATTAATTATCGTTAAATTATTTAATTCTATAACATTTTTCTTTTGTTTTTCCCAAATCTAGCGATCTATACAATAATAGGAGGTCAACACCATATTCTCTTTAGCCTATGTCGAGTGTTGCCGAGGAGGCGAGTTTATTAAAGAATCAACTATAGAACATTTTTGCCGTTGTGGACAGTGTGGTTAGAGACAAAGGAAGGAGTGTCAGTAATTTTACGGAGCGGGATGTTTTGCAATGTTATATTTTGTAAAATTAATCAAAAATATTTTGTGTAGGTTAAAAATAATAATATACCTACCAAGCTTTCAGAACCAAACTATAAAAAATATAGCAGTAAATATTATTACGTTATTGTCTCGTTTAATACAACTGTATAATAGAAACGAATCTTTTTTTTATAGTGTTATATAGTATACACTATATGCAATATCTTTCTAACATACTGGGGCAAAACTGTTCGGTGCTTATTCCAATATCACGATGTCCCCTAAATAAACCCAGATTTGGGCGTGCCGCCGTGGTAACTATGGTTACAACTGGAAGCTTTATTGATTTTTAAGGTTGAGCTAGCTGTAGTCAATTCTTCTTCGCAACTTGATTATTGAATGATACCAAAAAAAGAAACGTCCAATCAGAATGCGATTTTATCGACACCGACGTGACATAGCTGTCCGTTAACGCAAATCAGTGGTTACCGCGTTACTCTAATATTTTACGGAGGCCATTGGTCATCAGTCAGTTTTCAAAAAAATTTATAAGCTTCAGTTAAGTGTCTAATTAGTCTTTATAAAGTTATAGTTTATAAAGTCTTTATTAATTAAAAAAAATGTACTATGCTAAATTTGTTTTATTTCAAAAAATATTCAATTTTATCTGAAAATATTATACTTAATCGACAACCAAGAGAAAAATAATATGTTGTCGTAACTTAATAATATTATCTATTCGTTATACTGTGCTTATAAGAAAGCTCATGAATAATACAAGTGTCATAAATAAATTATACAAATATCCTACAGTATCTGTCCCTACTTAACAAAAGGTGAATATGTGGCCCGGTAATGATTTGAAAAGGCCTACAAACATTTTGTCACCAACAATCAAAAAGTTGAAATGGCCCTTGGTTTGATTGCTTGTTTTATTTTCTTTATAAATAATATAATAATATATAAATATAAAACAATGATGAAATTATACTCTGCACATGTGTGTGTGTGGACAGATCTCCTAAATAGTTATAATGTTCATTTTTTAGTTACCTAGGTTAAGTTATTTAAATGAAATATCAAAGAAAAATCATAACACCTCGAGTTACCTTTAGACAGCGCATTTGACAACGTTCTTGACCATAATATTTTTAAATTCAAAGCTGCAATCAAACAAAGCTTAATGAACAATTCAATTAAATGTCAGCCTAATTTTAATTGTTATAGTATGTTATGACCTATTGCTATTATAAAAGAGTAATATAATATAATATATAATATTTAATATCTGTGAGTTTTAACCACGATTGGAGGCATAGGAAGCGCAACAAATAGTGATTAATTGATAAGCCGGCCGCTGAAGCAAATTAAAATTTTAATAGTATGGTTGCAGTACGATGAATTATTCAAGACATTTATGACCCTCGATTAATTTATGTTTTCCCGAAATCAGTCGGTTTTACCTAAGATTCAGAAGCGCGGTCTATCAGTTTGTTAATAAAACCTTAATGTTTTAACTAGTGATGGGCCGATACTAGAACCGATACTAGATCGGTGATATCGGTTTTATCGGTATCGGTTTTTTTTCAAAACCGATATTTCAACTGATATCAAAAAAAAAAACCTATCGATCAGCATAGTATTGATAGTATCATAATTCACAAATGCACAGGCATGAAGACTAGAGATCTAGAGATCTCTAGTCTTCATGTGCACAGGTTAGGTTATCAATAATCAAATACTATAGATTATAATTGACAGGACTGTCGTTGTTATCACATTACAATAACCACAATACAATAGATAACAATACTATATCTAGTCGTAGTGTCGAAAAACGAGATACGAGATTACAAAATATTAAATAGTGAATACTAGTCTGTCTAGTCTACTGTTTATTTAGTATTTATATTAATTATTATTAAATTTAATAATTATTTTTATTTACTATTTTTATATAATACCTAGCGTAGTAGTTAGTAAAAATAAACTAACATGTGATAACTCTTAAATAATAATTATCAATTTATTACTATTAATAAATAATAATCAATGTTTTCATTTTTCTAGGTAATATTATTTGTGTTATCGGGTATCGGTTTTTTATTCACAGATATATATAGAATAAACTAGATTGCTAACTGTGATAAGACTTGAAGTCACCATCCGCCATTTAAAAAGAGGCCAATGGGTCTTATCACACGTATTTAATATTGATAATAAATAAATTTATTTTGGCGCTAAAATCATATTTTGTTTTGTTTTTTTTTTGTTTTTCACTTTCTACAACTTTGACAATTTTGTGAATTAATTTATTTTAATTATGCCTTACAAATGTTGTGCCTATGGTTGCAATAATCGAGATGGTCTTGGAAAAAACATAAAGTTATTCCCGGTATAATGTGTAAAATTATTTATTATACCTATTACCTATCCCTTATTTGCCCTAAAATTATGTGTTCAAGATTTCCTGATGACGACAATAGGAAAAAAGAATGGTTGGATCTTGTTCATCTGACTTATTTTCAAGACCTCATAAAATAGAAATAATAAATCACATAACAAGAACATACCTCAATATACGGTTGCATGCTTATAGCAAAATCATGACGTCTTCCATTTTAAAAACAATTAGTAAGAGGCAAAAGCTAACAAAGACTGTTTTATTTTATAATATGTGACTTTTGAAGTTTTGAATATAATATATTATACCTACAATTCTTGTAATACTTTTTATTGTTTTATTAATTATTATTATTGTATTGGAATACTGAATTTAATTAATAATATCATTATGTTAAAGTGTTTTAGTGTTAAACTATATTTTGGTTAGATCTTAGACGTTAAATTATGATTATAGCTTATTAATTTATTATTTTCAATTTTAGAAAATGATAATTATTATTACAAAATAAAAATCAGTACGACTCTACGTATTACGTTATCTTTTAAACACAAGTGATAACGAACATTGGCCTCGTTTAAAATGGCGGCCGATGACTTCAACCAATTACACAGACGCTGTATCACAGTTAGCAATCTAGTTTATTCTATATATCTGTGGTTTTATTATATATCGGTTGATGGTATCGGTTTTATGGTGGTATCGGCTCATGTTTTTTTTGTCAAAAATGTTGTTTTAACATTTCCATATATTATCGGGTATCGGTTATATATCGGCAGCATATATCGGATATCGTAATAAGTGGTATCGGCCCTTTCCTAGTTTTAACAATTGCAAACGGATAGTTTTTAAGGGGTTCGAAATAGGCAATTTCAAAAAAGTTTGTATGGGCTTTATAAAAGTGTGCGTAGTCCTGACGGTCATTGACACGGTTAGTAGGGAGCTTTTCAGTAGGTGTATCTCAAACTATAGAGCGTTTTACAACAAATGTCCTTCGATACCAACGCGCCGGTTGGCGGTTTTTAATCAGACCAGTGGTTCGCAATTTAGACTGGTAAATAGAACGCGTATTCAATTTTAAACTTCCCACCATATTTACGTACTAGTTAAGTAATCCTTGACGAAAATCCACCATCCGGCGCGTTGGTGTCGAGGGCATTTGTTGTGAAACGCACTATGGTCACGAGTGTTTCAACCATAGATACATACAACAACGTTGTTGCATGTATCTATGGTTTCAACTCTCGTCCGAGCGGTGCGCCTCACCGAGTGATTTATCATAAATTCATAAATGTATAGAATAAACGACTTCGACTGACGATGACAATATTAATAGGCTAGTGTGATATGGAAATTATAAAATATTCTAATACAGTTGGACATTGACTAATTAGTGATTAACGGCTCTATTTGTTATTCGGCAGGTACTAACATCCAAATACGGAGAACCTCTAGTTCTTGTTAGCGCGCCGCTGCTGCCCGAGAAAAATTCGGGAATAGTAACGTACCAACTCGTATCGAAGTCTGAGTCCGATACGTGTGGCATATAGCTTGCATATTGCATGTGTAACTTCTTGAACGCTCAAAATTGACCCGACAAGCATCGATACACTCCAATTTGTTCCTTGAAAATCTTGACTGTAACTGATGTGACTGACGACTAAGTTTAATTAACTAATAAGTTAATATTATGTCTAATGTCTATGGTTCTTACGCTGATTCTCTGCAATCATGTAATGCGCTCTAGTGATATATTATTGAAACTAACAATATTTTTTTATTGATTTTTAATTATTTTACTCCAAAACGCAATACCAAAGTCCTAGATATGATAATAATATTATCATGTCTATGTAATGGACCACGGTCTTAGGAGATACTTATTCTGATATTTACTGTGTAGTGAGTGTTCTTCACTTAGATCATATGCAGTATATATGGGCCTATAGAATACTTTTAAATTTATAATATCGATGATGTCATGATAAAGACGAGTCATCACTCATCAGTGTTAATATGTCGCCTCTACTGCGAATGCGTTAGAAATTTGTAGCATATTTATCTTTATCTATTTGTTCTTAGTTCATATCTAAGTATGCGACAAGTCTTTTATTCATGTGTAATTTAGGCTACATAACAACTGGCTCCAAATACTACGTAATACATTATACGTAATACATTATACGTATTATAATATATAATATATATATTATCCAGCCGTCACTAGGTAGCGTCGATATAGTCGTGAGTGAGCACAATTATAGTAGGGAAATCATGTAGTAGAATTCGACACTACAATTTTCAATTTCATAAAAATAAAAGTTATAAATATTACCTAAGTATTAAGTTTTGTTTCTACATTTCTTTGTTTCTACTTTATTTTATTTAATTTATATCGTTTCATTTTCATGATTCATATACTCACCTAGAAGCTAGGTATTGTTGAATTATCAATATTCTTTACTCTAGAATAAATAAATGTTTTATATATTTCAAAACAGGTTTTTAGTACAATTTTTTTTAAATGATGACAAGTTTATTGTAGTGATTAGTTTTTTATTGACATTGAAACAAAATTATTTTAGTTAAGAGTGATCTCAATCTTTTTTGGGGTTGACATAATTGATTATTATAAAGTATGAGTGTTTAAACAAAATAATTAGTTATTGATATTTATTTCACACATGGTATTTATTGTTAAAAATCTATCGGGTTTCCTAATTGTTTAGAGACTTTGTTACTTCTAGACACAAATATTTTTTCACTTATCTTACAAATTGTTATAACGTCAGCTGATGATTTTATATCTACGAGTATACATTGTTTAGTTTTATCTTCAAGAGAAACACAAAAGATGAGACAATTAATGATTTTAATTTTTTTATTGGAACAAAAATCTTGGGTGACTATGGCCATTGAACTAACGCTATGGAACATTATTTTATATTATTATACACTATTTTAGGTGCATTATTTAACATTATTCAAATAATCAGTATGTTAGATATAATATTAAATTTTGTATCTTGTTAGACTTCATAATGTTCTTCATTATTATCACCAGCAAAACATTGTTCTTCTTCTACGTATAGAATACCCAGAAAATTGTCTTTATAATTTTTTTACCACTAGAAATAAAGTACAATACAGGTTAAATCTTGTGGGGCACAATTAGTATTTTCAGAAACTGACAATAATTCAGTGTGAACCAGTAAACGCACACTAAATTAGGACTTTTTGTTTTATTTCATTTACCTTCATTGTAATGGCATTTAATGATTCTTGAGTAATTCTTAGAGACCCATCAATTCTAGAATACTGCTAATGTGATGAGAGATGAGACAAACATTAATTAAATGTTTTTCTCTCATAAATGTATGTAGCAGGTGAATAAAAGTGCAACATGAGAGTAAAAGGCTGCAATTCTTGGGTCACTGTGTTTCTTGAAAATGTATGCAACTGATTCATCACCATTTCATGTAGACTACTTGATAGAATTTCCCAAATATTAAGAAAGCACTGATAAATACAAGCCTATTTATTTTATTAAATCACTACTATAATACATTCCTTCAGAGTTGTATAACAATTATCAGACATAATTTTTTTTATATTATATAATATGCTACTTATAAATTCATAAAACTTACTTATTAACAAATATATCTGATGATGATTTTTCTGTACTAAATTTTATTTCTACCATATTCTGTGTAGTAACTGCAGAAACTATAACTATGTCTGGTGCCTCTGTTATACCTTAGACCATAATTTAACTATAGGTACTTGGTATTGAATTTTAAGTAATAATAATATTATTTACCTTACTTGACATTGAATATTTTAACGATTTAGAAAGTTCAGCAGATGCACCTGATGATGACTTTTCTGTACATTATTTTATTTCTACTATATTATGTTTAGTGGCTGCATTTGAAACTATAACTGTGTCTAGCGCCTCTGTTATACCTAAAAACAAAATTTAGCTGTAGATACTGAGTATTCAAATTTAAGTAAAAACAATTATTATCTTACTTGATATTGAACATTCTAACTTTCTAATGGTTCAGCATATAAATCTGATGTTGACAATGTCACAACTTCTTCCTTTGCATTTTAATCAGAAACAGTAATTGACTCACAAAATAATGATCCACATGCAGCTAAAATATTTAAATATTTTTTAATATTCAGTTCTTATGATATACTTAAATTATTTTGTATTACATTTTCAAATCTTAGATATACAAAGAAAAATTGTTAACTATATGTAAATGTAATATAAAATGTTGACTATGTATTTTTGATATTTTTAAGTGGTATATGAATAACTTATGAGGAAGTTTTATTACATTTTTAAAGTTTTTTTACCAAGCAAACAATTTTTATCAACATTTAATGATCTTAAGTTATTTGGGTTTAAAATACTTGGGCCAGCATTTATTTTCAATTGTTTAGTTTTTCAACACTGGTAGCTGTAATTTTGTAGTCCAAAAATCAGAATCAAAATGTAGCCCACAGAAGGTAGGTACAAGTTGTTGTAAGCTTGAATGATGGATTACTTTTTTCAATAAATTTAATCAATATTTCTCAGGCGTACCTTTAGGAAGTCTAAACATTTAGAACAATATTGGTATAAATGCAGTTTAGTTAACCATCGCTAATTTGATTTTTTTATATCAAAACTTATGTAACTCTACGATTTAAGAACGACGGTGAAATCGGAATTTGTCGCTCGGACTTACTTTTGAAGTTATGGCCTCCCAAAGTTAGCGATTTTACGTTCATAAGTATGAGCGGAACACTGCATTAATACCGAGCAGAGGACCTCGAGTTAGGTGACGGAGCCGGTACCTAGATGAAAGGAACCACTATACTTGTGTTAGGTACCTTACCTAAAAAGGTTAAGTTTACTAGTTAGGTCATCCGTCTGTCCGAAGGGCAGCTATGCTGTCGCCCTCCCTTCCCCGCTAGATTGGCTATTTTAGCCCCGGGGGGTTGGAGGCTGAGTCCATTGAAAGGTCCTGAGGACCACGAGTTTGGTGACTGGAGCCGGCAGGCGAAGGGCCCCATTTTAATACAGTTATGTTACTTTAACAGACAAGGTCTAAATATACTCATTAGCCCAATAGCCTATTGTCTACCTGAAGATAATTGCAAAACAACTTAATATACCTAGCTTATTCTATTATCATAAAGATAGTATCGCAGTGTTGCAGCGAAAAAAGGTTTTAAGTTGGGTATTTAGTAAAATGTATGTTTTTAAAGCGATGTCGTATTTTAAAGTAAGAGCCATTACCTGACTTTTTTACACAGCCTGGGAGTTTGTAGGATCTACCAGTAATACTCGAAACTCAAAATTATGACGAAAAAACCAAGTTTGATTCAGACACTGATGACCGAAACAACATGGAATTGTTCTAAATTTTTAACTTCATTTATACATTATGTTTTAATGTATAAAATTATTATTCATGTAATATTAAGTGTGTTCTGTAATTATTTTTAATTAGGTATTTTATAAATTCTGATTGCTCCATCGTTTTGAACAGGTTAGAATACGTAACTACCAAAAAAGAAAAAAAAATATGAAAAGCAAGATAAATTATAGCTTGTTGGGTAGATAAAAAAACGAAATAAATTGCAAAATTCCAAAGGCCATAAATTCGAAACTAAGGTCGAACAACAAAATCTGATGACATGATTTATTTATTTATTTACTAATAAATAGTAAAATACCTGTGGAACTTAATTCCTTGGCCCACTTTAACGTTGTACACTATACCTGAACAACTTTTAACCATTTTGTATTTGAAAAATACAAAATTTAAGTTATTTTAAATTTAAATACAAAAAAAGTTTGAAAAACAAACGTAAACAAAAGTAGGTAGATACTAGATACGTCTACGTATTACGTAATGTCTATGTTCGGTATTTACACAATAAACCATACTTTTGTTTAACGAACAGTGTGGCCTATTTGAAAAAAACAAAATCTGGCATTTAAATTTTATTTTGAATATTGGGCACACTATATTTCTCTTCTCTCTAGCGCAGAGGTTCCCAAACTGTGGGTCGCGACCCAAAAGTGGGTCGCGATTATACTTTTGGTGGGTCGCACTATTTTTTTAAATAATACAAAAATATAATCATCTATTACTTTTCGTTGATGTTCAAAGTTCAAATTCAGTTTTATCGTCAATCCTTATCTGTGAGTATGACAATTACGAGTTTACCAGCGGCCGTGTCAAATACTATATATTATACTTATTATACATTTTTTTCGTAATTACATAAAATGTAATAAAATAGTTTAATTTTCTGTTGTATGGTAAAAAAAAAAAAGGTCATTCATTGATATTGTGGGTCGCTATATTTAAAAAAAAATTTAAAATGGGTCGCACAATAAGAAGTTTGGGAACCTCTGCTCTAGCGGGATTGCGGTACGTCTTGTCCCATGAATATTTACTATATAGAAATTCGATGGTCCAAACTGGTTCACCGATTTCCGATGCATATGTACCAATCACGAATTAAGATAATTTATAAATTTCTTAATTCGTGGTACCAATGTACCGGTTTACTAAAACTTGCTACCGATTATTTTACACCAAGTTCGATATTTGGATGAAATTTTTGTGATGGAAATCGGTATATCCCCACCACTGCTAAAATTAACAATGATAGTATAATCAATTAAATATTAGCCAACATCGATTATCTTTCCCATTTTACTTTCCCGCCTTGTCTTTGTATTATTGACTTTGGCATAAATTCACTTTAGCTACCCAGCAACTTTTTAATTTTTTTTTTTTGAAACAGATGTACTTCGACGAGTGTTAAGAACGACGGTTCCAAAAAATATTTGCGGAAACCATTATTTTGGAAGTTATAGACATCCAAAGTTTGCGATTTTACGTTTATATAATATGTTACGGGTGAAGTACAAAACGGTTAGTGTATCGTACAACTATAATCGTAAACTTATAACTTCGGTACAACATGACCAACGCATCAAACACTTAAAATGGTACAGATTATACAAAGTCTTTCTAGTAGCAAAAACCAAATTATACTAATTCAAAAAAAAATTATTTATTATTATTACTATTAAACTATAAATTATATATTTGAACAATTTTACTATTTACTTAATTAGAATTTAAAAGCGAAATACAATTATTCATTAGAACAGGGTAAATAGAAAACGTGTTTATTAAGCATTTATCGTAACGTGGGCACAAATGGGTCGGCGACAGCGACAAGTCGTCGTGAGGTTGGTTTCGCATGGTGATCGAAACGTAGGATAACTTGTGTAAGTCTCGCGGCCGTCGTTGACGGTTCGTGATCGCGGTCGCTGTTGCCAGTGCAAGTCGTCGACGTTCGGAGACGAGCGAGTCGGAGAGTCGGGGGGACTGCAGGCAAGGGAACGTGCACGGATCAGAAACGTTGAGTCCGCCGGTCGGGCGAGAAAAGAGGTCGAGTGTCGGACCGATGTCACCGATGGGCGATGGCGGTAAGTCGCGCGTCGTTGTGAGACGCGGCTTGCCGGTCGGCGTGAGGTCGAGTGCCAACTGTCGCAGGGGGGTCAACGGAAAAAAAGTATTGAGGCAAGAGTCGCCACAGAATCAAGATTTTCAAGAAGAAAAATTTGATACGTATCCGATACGTACCGCCTCGTATCGAAGTCCGAGTCCGATACGGGTCGGTACGTATCGCTTGTATACTGCACGTGTAACTAAAACTAACTTGAACGCTTAAAATTGCCTCGATACGTATCGATACACTCCAAATTCTTCCTTGAAAATCTTCTACTTTACCCACTCAATCGTAGATAATGTATAAAATACCCGAGTAAAGTACGAAATAAACGTTTTATAAATAGTATTTTTACTTTATCCAATAGGTACAGGTAGTGTACACATTACCCGGATAATGTGAACACTAACCATATTTTGTACTTTACCCATAACATATATACGTATGCGCCATGCGCGCAAGGCGGTTTTAATCATGCCGCGCGAAGTAATTTGAGTTTGGCGAGCTGGTAGTTACCCTGTGACAAACTTGAGGTGGTGTTGCACACTTGCACAGCAAGTCGGGGGATATTTTCGGTTTGCGAAGCGGAGCGACGGCGCCGAGGAGCGTAGCGACGAGTGCCGCTAGCATGGCATCACTGTACGGTGTTTTTTCAAATTGGTGGCCCACTGGGGGAGGTGTTGCATAGAAAATCGAGGGATATTTTCCTTAGCGAAAGCGTCGCTCCCCCTATACAGTAGGAAAAAACATTTTTACGCCGGATACATGGCAAAATTTTACAATACCTATCGATATGTAAATAAATGATAATGATCATAACAGAAATTTGTTTATCTTTTTTTTGTTGCACGAGGCATTATAGAAGTGTTGCGCGCATGCGTATCAACGTAAAATCGCAAACTTGGGATAGCTATAACTTCCAAAATAATGGTTTCCGCAAATTTTTTTTGGCACCATCGTTCTTAGCTCGTCGAAATACGTCTATTTCGAAACAAAAATTTTAAAAATGTGCTGGGTTGCTAAAGTAAATTTGTTCCACAACTTTGGGAACCTCTGTATTACATTTCTATTTAAATTTTAAATATTTTTTCGCCTTGTACGCGAGTTCGGTAGTTTGCAGTGTTTGCAGTTTGCACGTCGCCGTCATGGTGTTTTTATTTATTTTAGTAAAATCGCAGAATAGGTTAAATTTAATCTATTCTGTGGTAAAATGTTATCTAGAGTCTGGGCATTTCATGTTTTCATTAGAAGGTTAAAAGTCCAGCATTCGAAATATTACAACACTATTACACTGATTTCGGTGAGTACTGAGTGCTTTATTTTGTACATTGTATAAGTCACAATTTGTGACACATGTTTCTATAACTATTTCAACAACTTTATATGTGGATGTACCTATTATGATTGACAGAATTATTATGCGGTATGCACACATAATAGAGTTGCTTATGATATTGCCTCTACTGCCATAAAACATAAGAATTAATATATTTTTAAAGGTTTTTAAGTTTTATTTTATAATTTATAAATAATAATTTCTACTTATTTTACTACTAATTTGGTAATTTTTATTGTCTCTTGGTTTTTCAGCCGAGTATACTGCCTCATTCTCATTGCTATGTACATTACACATATATCAGTTAAAACTTCAGTTGTATGATCTACACACGGAAAATACAAGTTTAAATTCTAAGCACAGAAGAATTCTTCAAATGTGTTATCAAATAGATTCGCTCAGTCTGCATAATTCAGAAAACATGCTTCAAATGCTTGCATAATTTGGAACAAATTCTGATTTACTTGAGTTAAGAATCCTCTAGTTTTGAAATTGACTAAATCTGCTGCTGGATTGGATGATTTTCCTTTAGGAACTTGCAAACTGGATTTCCAAACTTCACTTTTAGTATGTTTTAATTGTCTTTTTGTTATTATATACCTATGACACATAGAAAAACAATATAGAAGATAAAAACATCTAATATTATCGAAGTCTGTGTATGGTCATTAGGCCATGAAACTTGTTGTTTAATACCAACGAACCTCTATAATGAGAGTAATATAATTTCATGGTTAGGTTTATTAATATATCAGAATTCTACATACATTTTTGAATATTTTAAATTATTTACCCCTAGTCAATCTTGATTCAATTTACTGGTTAAGACATAAGCAAAACCACAATCATTCAGAAAATAATTGACCAAGTCTAAAGTTGACTTCAGAGTTACTCTTGAATCTTTTGCTGTATTGTTTTGTTTCTTATAATTGCAGATTTTTATGCCGATTGATCAGTGTCATGCCAGAAGATAAACAATATTCTTGTAGATTTAGTTTTAGAAGGCAAATTAAGGGTAACATTTATTGTAATATTTGTACAAATAAAACTAGTAAAATATTTTTTGACTATTTCAGTACATTAAAAACACTAAGTGTTCAGCTGGAGATTTTGCTAAAATATTATAAAACTATGATGTATCTACTGTACCAAAATTAATACTGTTTCGTTATGGTGGATAAAAAAAATCCAAACACTGGTACTTTTAAATTTATCAATAGCTAAAATGTAGAAATATTTTATTTATTGTTTATTTACATGTTTAGCTAACTGAAGATGACAAAACAAATCAAAGTCATCTTTAAATTCTGCTCCCATTTTGCTTTTTGTGGAAGGATCAAAGTCTGAGCCAAATATAAGTTCAGTACAACAATTGTAAATTTACTTAACGAAATTGGTGCCAAATTTAGTACATTTGATATACCACAAGATCAAGTTGTTTGAGAAAAATTAAATACTTATTCCAATTGGCCAACATATCCACAGGTAAATATAGCAAATTAAAAAAGTATTGCAACAAACAATTCAAACCTTATGGTAACATTCCTTAAACGAAAGTTGTGTGAAAAACATTAATTTGTCCTATATTTATATTTTGAATATATTATTTTTAGTAAAAATAATAAGAAAAATATATTTGTTCTATTAAAACAAACTATATTTTTCTTTAACTACAAATTCTTTCAATAACCATCAATGTTATTATTTCACATCTACCAGCGGTCCCAAGACGGATTACTTTTTTTTTTGTTATACATTTCTTTATATTTGAACAGTGTCAACAAATTGTATGATCTTTCTATACTCTGTTCAAAATAAGAATAGGTCTATATGGCTTGGTTCTGCTCATGGGCAAGGGCTTCGTTTCAAAGCACTGGCCTCACCCGTCGACTTGGTACTGGAAGTGTCTGATTGGAGCCAACAAAAACTGGTTGACGCCGATGTATGTTCTTATGTTAAACAGAGTATAAGTAGTTTTTGTAAATGTTATGTTCACTACTTTATACAGTATACAAATTACAAATCTTAATGCTAACATAATGGCAAATATATTTCTGTATGCTAAATCTTGTTTTTCTTAAGTCGTACATTTATTGTACATTTCATATGTTATTGGCTACAAGTTACTTGCCTACTGCCTACGTATTTTGTAGATTTCATTTAATATAATTGCATAATTATTTCTAGGTATTATGTATCGACAAGACCACAAAGAATTAAAACCATTGAAAAAACCAACTTAAACTCTCATGCTATCTGCAACAATCACATTCAAACCTCCCTAACCCAAATCATGTAAGTTCTGTATAGTGTTAAAATTCCTATAATGTATCACTTATTGGTAGTGACCAATGATTCATTGTTCAATTTTATTGTAATAGTAAATGGTGATAAAATTATTAATTCATAATACCTACTAAAAAGTTTATTGCCGGGTTGCATGAAAAATGTATTGATTTAATGTCAATACAATTTAATGGGCTAACCATAGGCCACTAAATCATGTTTAAGAGGATTCTACCCACATGTTTGTTGTCTCCGTCTTACCAACTTACGGCATAAATGTTTGTATAGTATGCTGTGAGTTTTGATATTAGAGTGAATTTAAATATTATCAAACTTTTAGGTAAGAACATTATCTTTACTTAAGCATCGGCGGTTTTTCAATATTTTCATTTTCAAGCAAGATACGATTATGTGAAATATCAAATCAAAAATGCTCATATCTTGTTTTAAAATTAAAATATCCAAAAATCCACCGACGTTTAAGCATATATAATGTTCTTACCTAAAAGTTTGATAATACTTAAATTCACTCTAATATCAAAACTAACGGCACACTATGGAAACTAGTGAACAAAATTGTTCTATGTCGTACTTGTGTATAAGACGAAGACAACAAATGCATGGGTAGCGTCCTCTTAATAGGGACTATTAGCTCACTATTTGTTTGTTAAATGTCTAGTGATAACTCGGCATTTATGTTTATATATTTTCTTTCTCCATAAGGCATAGATAATGATAAATTATACAAGTGTACACTTTAAGTTCACTACTAAAACAAAGGATGTTTACTAAATTATATTGAAACAAACTATGTGTTGAGCTTGAGGCTATGAATAATATTGATTGATTGGGTTTTCGCATTGATTTTTAATGTAATATTGAGTCATTAATATAATTTTCAAAATATTTTAATTGTATTTTTTTTTTCAATTTTAGTCAGCAAGATACATTAACTGACGTAAGAATGTGTATCCAGGCCAATTAGGATATTATTCTGTTTGGAAAAACATCTTCTGAAAAAACAATTCCTACTAACATAATTGTTTATCCGAGGTAATCTAGAAGAGTTTATATTTTACTAAATCACTATACTGTGTCACTTTATTGTTATAAAAGTTATTTTTTCAATATTACCTAAATTATTTTAGTCAGTATATTATGGTCTTAAGCACTGGGAATCAATGCAAATACACAATTATTTGATACTGCTATTAATTGTGTTCATAATTATTTAAGTTTTAATTTAACCAAATGAATTTTTTCATTACATTGTTACATAGTTAAGACTGGAGATTAAAATAATACTTTATATTTTACAATACTCTACACCAGTGGTTCTCAACCTGTGTGCCGTGATATTGAATCGGTGTGAGAAATGTTATATGTGTAGATACTAGATAACTACTGTCTGTTGTCGAAGATGCTGTGGTTGTCAATTGTGCGAGTGTGCCGTGAAAACTTGTGATGTATGATAGTATGCCGTGAACCATAAAAGGTTGAGAACCGCTGTTCTACATTTTATTCAAGAAAAAAGAAATAATATAAATTTTTATGTTCAATCAATATTTAATACCTTATGTTAACATCCATTTAATTTGGAATGGATTATAATCTAAAGTGAAGTGTATTTTACATTGTACCCTCTTACATACATCTTTAGTTTCATATGTTTAACTATATATTTTATAATTCATGTGTACCTATACTATTTTCTATATTTGTATTGGTTTGCTCTTCCAGGCGTTATCATAATTAATTAATAAATAATACTTCATAAGTGATGGTTATTTTACACTTTGATGTATGTATGCTTACGTTTATAATTTGTATGTGATTTTTGTTTTTTTTTTTTTGTTAGTGTCTGCAAAGGAGAGCTTCCAGATAAACTAGAATAATAGTGACTATAATAACATAGACTACTCAATAGAGATGTGTTGATCAAACTAGTTGAATTGAACGATTTGCTATAAAGTACTATTGAGAGTACTATACTATTCAGAACTGAATCTATTTCAAATTGAAATCTTTGACATGGATTCGTCAAACACGGCGGTTATGTTGACTTTATATTCTTATAATAAGGTCTTATAATCTCAGAGGTGTAGCAAGATTCATCAGGGTTTTTTGCCATTTAACAAACTTTCTACCTTGTACATTTCTTCACACTCCTCCACTATAGACATTCACAAACATACATATACAAATGTATACATCAATTATTTTATTCTATTTTTAAACAAGTAATAATAATTATATTAATAGAAATATTCACTACATTAATAATTATTACTTATTAGTTATTAACATAAGTAAATTTAAATTATAGTCAATAACTGTTTTTGACGAAATATTTGCTACCAACAAAGTTTTAGTTATATTACATTTTCTATAAGCTAAGTATACAAACATTATTTGTTTTTATTTTTGGAAATATTCGTCTTCAAGTTAGATAAAGATAGTCATTTTGTTAATAACAGTTCACTTCAGCTACTTTTGACAGTTGATGTACAAAAACGTACTGTTTTATAAAACTAAATTACCTTATCATCCCACAAATAAATAAATAAATAAACATTTTAAAAAAACAAACAAACAAATTTTATATTTTTTTGAACTTTTTTTTTAATAGTTTTAAGTTTTACTATTACAGCTCCACAATTATATAAAACAACATGACTGGTAACAATAAAATATTTAAAAGAAATACAAAAAATTAGAACAGCAATTAATTTAAAAGTAAATTATATGATAAAACCAGCCTCCAAAATAAAATTAATAATTATATTTACGACTATTTCAGAATTGGAGTTGAGGATGGAGTAGAGATTAAGGGGGACATTGATGGATTTAAGGGAATTAAACAAAATAACATGTTTCGCATGGAGAGAAGGGCAATCAAAGAGAAGGCGACGGAGATCGATTTTTTTTTGAACTTTATTATTGTTTTATAATAATTAAACTATACATTAAATAATTGAAATTTGTCTTAATTATAGATAGGCATTATAAAATAAAATAAAAAACTTAAAATATAACTTAATGAATCAATTTTTATTTTCAATATGCTAAAATATTTTTTAGAAAATACAATTTCCCTAAGTGATTGATTCGCCCAACTTAAAGATTAAATTATAACATATCACTGTCCAGCCAGTTTTTTGGTTTAAACCTGGTTTTATTTTGTATTCAAACCTAGTTTGCAAGCATACAACTTATATCAATATATGAACTAGAAATAATTAATTTAATTTAATTTTGTATTATTATAATCAGAAAGAACTCTTAGATAAAGAACCTTAGATATGAATAATGATTCAATTAAAAGAACTTGTCATGGAGCACAAACAAATGAACAAGTTATGATTCAATGGTTCACTGAACAGTCTGAACCAGTTCATTTAATTGAAAGATAAATCACTGAATCAGTTCATCAAAATAAATACGTCCCATCTATACCATCTAGACTACTCACAATGTATTATTCAGTACATACATGTAAGGTTATATTTTGTTGATTTAATGTATAGTTGAATGTTTTTTTTTTACTTGTATTGAATGACAAGTCTTAACGATAAAATATATATAATTTTTTCTTATAGATGTATAAAATCACAGTTTTATAATAATTTATATATTACCCATGTTGCAAATGTTTGATAATGGAGAAATTTGGACGGTCTGTTTGCTAAATGAAGCTGCGAACGTTTGCAATGTTAACCTAACGAAAATTTATATTTTATACACAATTATTATAACTATTTTTTTAAATTTAAACCGCATAGTTTTTAGCCGAGTTAGCCTGGATTTTTACATTCATGTTTATATTGTTACAGATACATTTGTACTTCATTCCCATCCTTTATCATAAAACTTTTTAAGTAACATGCATTTTTTTTAGTTAACAATTAATTTTTTATTATTAAACCCATATGGTGTAAGTTTTACACTTTTCAATGTCAAAGCAAATTTGTGATATAATGCATAAGAAAAACAAGTATATGTATATTTAATATTTATATACATTATACTTTTATAATTATATTTTATAGTTGTATATTACCCTATCAAGTATATTATATTATGTGCAATACATGTCAATTGAATTTGGGTTTGATTGTTTTAGTATTAAATACGCCTACATGAATATAAAACTTAAACCTAATAATTTATTTAGTGATGATATATAAATGTAAGTCTTATATTTTAACAGTTTTGTATTATATTTAATGTTCATAATTGTAATTTTCTGTTAAAAAAAAACAAATACAAATTTTAGAATTAATTGTCTTACCTAATTTAGATATTAAATAGAGCAATGTTGTACTGCGCATAAATTCAAATCCACCATTGTGAATATAAAATTAAGGATTAATTAATTAATTAGTATTAAAATGTAAATTAATAACATTCGAATGAAATATGTACGCAAATAAAGATATTTTCATTTTCTGATAATATTTTAATGATTCGAAATTTTTCTATTTACATAATATATTTGAAGGTTTTTATTTAAATTGAATAAATATTGTATTTGTTATATTATTTTACCTACAAATATACATTATACTATATCCACGAGAATTTGGACGAGTTACTCGATTCAAAGTATTAATTAACAGTGGAGTAGCCAGAAAACTGGTGGTCCCCCATCACTTCGACCAGTGACCATTAAAAATAAAAATAAAAATATTGATCAGTATCTTAAGGAGACGACGCCGGACGACGTACAAATGTCAAATCGCAATACATATTAATCAATTGATTGTAGATCAGTGAAGACTATAAGATAGTGGCTGCCTTAGAAATAATAACCATAGCATGTGCACCAATAACTGCGTACTTACAAGTTTTGATAATTTATTTTTATACCTATACCTAGCCGTTAAAAAACAATGACGTATGTAATTAGATACGATACTATACAAAAAATAAATGCACAACTGTATATTTTGTTCATATTTCAAAACAAATTATATTCAACATAAATATAATTTAAATAATAAAAAAAAAATTTCAATATTTATTTGTAATGTAAAAATAAAGGTCCTGCTGCAGTGGCCCCGAATGGATACGGTCTTGCTAATAAGTTAGGCACCTAAATTATACTAAAATACATTGACAGTTTTCAACTAGGTACTTACAACTTAGGTATGAGTTACAGTTACAGTGATATACTGAACTAAAGTTAAATATTTATAGAACTTGTAAGCATCAGATGTTCGTGAGAAAAGTATATGATATATATATGTTATAAGCTTATAATTTATAACTAAAATGAAAAGGTGCTTAAATTAGAATCAATAAACATAGTTAACGTCAAGATAGTACCTACAACATAAGTTTTATGCTGAAAAGATCGTCCAAAATATGCTTGCAGTAGAATCGTCCTGATATCGTACAAATCTTATAATTTGTATACACTTTTATTTTTCTGGAGCCCAAATCCACATCGTGCCTCACTCAAAATTACAAATTTTGAATCTTTGATATCCTTTGATATCCTTTCGATCAAAATTTGTCTGGAAAACATACATTTTGATGTTCTATGTGCAAATTTACCTTGATATCGTATATTATTATAAGTACTATTTTATGTGAGGTGCTAAATTAGATGTGTGCTATCAATTAAGGAGGATATTTATTTGTTATGACCATTAATGAGATAATTAGTTATTGATGATCGGTGGAGTACGATTGCGCGCGTTTTACCTTTTTTTTTTACGTTTTACGTTTTACTTTTTGGGCATACGATTGCGCGCGGTGCCGGAATAACAAATAATCATGCTTTTGCCTATTCAAAAGCGTACGATTGCGCGTGAAATTGGATGCGACGTTGCCAAATTATTATTTAAATATAAAATAATTATTATTATAAAAAAAAAACAAATTTTTGACTAGCCCAGTGATATCTTCTAAATTCAATTTTTTAGGTCAAAAAATT
>NW_019104300.1:38701-135383 GCF_001856785.1 Myzus persicae
GTATTAAATTATGTTCAAGATTCATAATAATTATAATAATATACTTTCTTTATTATAATAGCTTGATTATTATATTTGTTAAATAATATTATTATTACCATACATAAAAAATAATTTTATTATAATATCTATAGAATAATATTATGTTAGTTGAATAGTTATGTTATTTAAATAACATTATTTTTTACATTTATACTGTATTCTCAATGAATTGTGTATTTTTAAATTGTAAATTACGATATTGTGTTTTTTAATAACTTATTAACTACTAAATACTAATGTATTTAACTATTTTAATTATAATTAATATAATAAAATATAATATTATAATTTATAATTTATAATGAAAATGATGTTATCAGTTTATCAATGTTATCAAATTTTGAAAACCGCAAAAAAGGGGCTAAATGTATGCAATATTATATACGGACACAAACAATTTTTTCCTGCGAAGATCCATTCGTCGGCCGTCCGGGACCTAACTTTCAAACCTTAGATCATAAACGTCTTGTATATGAGTTCCAAACGTACAAGGTACCACCAGAAGCTGCTTGTGTATGCATATATTAATATAGTTAAAAATATTATTTAATAATATTTAATCATAACCGAAATGGCAATATATATACACAATATTGCAAAGTGGCATAACGTTTTTACATTTTTAACTAATTTAGGTAATTTAATTTTAAATAGTAGATGAATCGATAGACATAATATATAGATCTATATTATGTTTAGATCATGATAAAAGAACTAGTATATACTATAGTATATCGTATAATATGATCTAAGATATTAATGTTCATGACGTGATCATTATAGATTACTGTTATCGTTATCATTATTCACCTATCACTGTTATTATAAAAATCGAAATCACGTTTTTTTTAAAATTCTGAATTTGTGAAGTAAACCACGATTTAAGGTAGCATCTAAAATCTTGAAGTAAACTCAAGTTCAGTAATGTATTGAATGATTATTAATATCACTGTTCTCTTTATTATCATGTAAATTATATCTATTTTATTATTTTACTAATACCATTTATTTAACACGTATTTAGCTACTACCTTTCAATTTTATTCGTTTTTTGTATGCATAAATTGTATTTCAAAATGTGCTCGTTATTAAGAAAACATCTGCATTGGAATTTGCCTAAGTTATTAGGTCCAAGACAGACTAGTATTTATACTCAGAGGTTAATGTCGGTTGTTACTCCAGATAAAATTGCACCTCGCAAAGTGAAAGGTAAGTTTGCGAGCGAAGAACAAAAGCGTATTATTACAGAATTTGTTATTAAATCAAGTTCAACAACACTTGATTGGGATGCGTTGAAATCGTCTGTTTTGTCCATAAATCGTGGTTATATAAATGAAAAAAACATTAATGGATGCATATTAGAGACATGCTCACAACAAAAACGTTTGGACTTAATCAAATCATTTATGAAGTATGTGAAACAATGTAGTCGAGGTAAACCTAATATGGCATTGGAACTATTATACATTCGATCATGTTATAAGTCGAGGAATGAATTGACTGATAATGACCAAAATGAAATTCAGACTTCTTGTCAGTCTCTGTTTAAAAATAATTTACATTTATTGAATTCCGTTCTTCTTGAAGGTAGTATGACAATATACAAGTATTGATATTTTTTTTTATTAACCATCTTATTTTGTTATTTTAGGTATAGTAATGGGAATTTGTTGTACACCTTTATGGCGAGATTCCTTAAAATTCATAAAAGCATCAAAAATTGAAGATGACATAACAGTGAATACATTAGTTTGTATAATTTTAAGAGCTTTTGAAGAAGCAGAAATTGATTTAGGATGGACTTTAGTACAAAATATGTTTAATCGACATAGAATATTACCATTAGAAATAGTTGCAGCATGGTTTAATCTTTGTAAAAAAAATGCAAATTATAGCCATCGTAGAGTATTAGAATTTTTAAGAGATAATGAGTATATTATCAGGGAAGATTTAGCAGAACTAATTCGTAACAATTTAAAGCAATCTGGCATTAAAACTACTACTTCCATGATTTATCATAATAAGTAAGTTTTATAGTAGCGTTGGATATATAAAATAATATTTTTAAATAATTTATTTTCTTAGTGGAAAATGTAAGAATTGTAATCAAGTGTTGGAACATGCTGAAGTCACAGATTCAGATTTTAAGATGCTTCAAGAACGTTTTTTATCAAATGTAATGATCGGAAAAAATATATTCAACAACTCTTCTCCTCAAGAGTTGGACGATTTTAGAGATTTCATAGAAATCACTGCACCATATGACGTGGTTGTCGATGGATTAAACTTGGCATATGCATATAGAGGAAAGATTGGTGATCATTCTTTAGTAAGTATACTTTGGTGCAATTGTATAGTATTCATTAGTATATTAATGACGTTAAATATTAAATATACAGTGAGAAACAGAAGTTAAATAATTTAAGAAGTGTATCATGAGACATAAAAATATTGTTTTCTGGTACTTCTTAGTTAAGACACCGTACCCGCAATACCTCTACCAGAAGCAATTATGAGTATAAGAACTTAAATAGTAAGAATTTCTATTCACAATATAATCCTAGTATCATAGGCGTGCAAATGGAGTAATGCAGGATGTGCGTTAGGATACACTGGGGGCGGGGGGGGGGGGAGAAAACTATTTTTTAGAAGGCATATATATGTATATTTATATGAAGATATGCACGTATTTCAGTACTAATCTATAAGTAAATTATGATTTAATGACATATTTCAATTGTTTCATGGAATTCTCTTTTTTTTATTAATTAGGTAATTGTTTTATTTTATTTTACATATTATAATGATAAAAAAAATTGATTAAGTTAAATCAGGTAAAATTTTGATTTTTTGAGTTAAAATAATAAACATTAGCTTAAAAATAATATTTTTTATTGATAAAATGTAGAAATATTTTTTGGAATTAAGAAAGACAAACTATAGGCTTTGATTAATGAAATTAATTTTAAAGTTCACTTTAACTCCAAAAAGGTAGATCTATGACTATAGTTTATAACAAATAATGTTTATTACAATCAAGATTGATTTATATAAGTATGATGTATTTTTGTTTTTTGCTATTTCTACTACTATTCTTTTTACAAATTCTAACAATTGTACATACTCTTTTACTCAATTAGTTTACATAAACACAATTATTATGCAATTATTTTCACTTATAATTATAATTTTTTTAAATTTTTTTGAAAAATGCTATTTTAAAAATGTTTTGTTTTATTTATCTTTTAAGCATTTGCCATTAAAATCAGAACTGTTGTAATAAAATAGGTTACTGTTGAAAATGTAGTATTTAAATAAAATGATTGCATGTAGAAATACTTAAAATGGATCGAGGCTTTTGAGACATAATGTATCCGTAAACTGTTAGGTGATTATTATTAATTATTGCAAATATTTTTTTGTTTAGACCAAAATTGTTATGAAGAATTTTATTGAAAAGAAACTAAAAGTATTATTAATTGGCAGAAAACATCTAGTTAAGATGTTAGGAAAGGAATTTGATTTTATAAAAAAAAATTCTCATATTTTTTTTACAAATGATCTGTAAGAAAACAATTAAACTACCTTAAGAGAACATTATACCCGCATGTGTTATCTCCGTCTTACAAGTGCGTAACATAACTAATTTTAAGCTCAGCAGATCAGGTTTAGCTCCATTATGTAAAAATTAGAGTGAATTGACATCTTATAAAAATTTAAGTTAAGATTATTATCTAGGACATCTCATAAGCTTTTTATTATATTTTTATTTTAAAGCGAGTTTTAAGTATTTTAAAATTGTAAATTATTTGTTCATTTTAAAATACTCATAACTCGCTTTCAAATGAAAATAAAATAAAAAGCCCATGATATGCACTAAATGATAATCTTACCTTTATTATTTATATGAGGTCAATTCACTCTTATTTTTAAGTTTACAGAGCTAAATATGATCAACTTGGCATAAAATTTACTATTTTATGCAAATGTAAGACGGCGACAACACACGCCGGTATAACATTCTCAAATATAAATATAATTATAATATATTTATGGTGTCTAATTTATTTTGTTTAGGTCTAAAGACGATCCATTTGTTCTATATGCTGCAATGTATAGTGGTATAAATACACAAATTCTTACCAGAGATCTTATGCGTGGTCACAAATTTTTGTTAGGTGATGTTATCATTAGAAGTATATTTCAAAAATGGTTACAAAAACATAGATTAAGATTAAAAATACGTGCAGGAGATGAAGTTATCATAAAAGTAAGTTTATGTGCAATAACATGTTTATTTTTGTGTTCAATCTAATACATACATGTTATTTGGTTGTTTAAAAATTGCAATAAAATATAATTTATCGTCTTAGGAACCTATAACATACTTACAAGCAACTCAAGAATCTGCAAATGGTACATGGCATATGCCTTACCAGGAATTCAAAGAACCTGGTTCCTGGTCAAAACCTGATTCATCACCTGATAAATGGATGTGTATAAAAATGTAGACTGAACTATATTATATTTACCTAAATTTTGTTACAGTTATGATTGATAAATATATATACATTTTTAGTAAACTATTTGCTGATTTTTAAAAAATATTTTTAATTATTTAATTATTTGGCATTTAATATATTTTCATAGCTTATCTTGTATTGTTGAAGAATAAGGTTTAATAGTAGAAGTATACAAACCATCTGTAAAACTTTAAATGTCAATCTTTTAGTTTTAACAACTTTTGTAGGTGTTAAGATCTGTAATTTTATTACTTAAACTTACTAAAATTTGACACCCCGCGGTGTTATTTTTATGGAAGGTTATATCATTGATGTCTGAGCCATTTGATTTCTATATTTTTTTCTTAACAATATTTAGATATTGTAAACTATCAACTAAAATAATGGTAGTAATTAACATGTATAATACAATTTAAAATAATATTAGCTTAAAAGTGAACAGTATAATTTAATGAATACTCAAATAAAATTATGACATATTATATTTTCTAATTTATAGTGAAAATTGTACCTAAAAAAATGACAGTAATACATAATAACCTGTTTTATAACCGGAAGTAATGATATTATTTATACTCTAGAATAATAACTTATTAGTAAGTTTTCTTGTTTAAGGTAATATTTTTTGAATATTATACTATAATTTAAAATCAATGATATTAGTTTTCAAATAATTTTGAAATATTTTAACATTTTATAAGCAAAATCAATTTTCTTATGGTAGGTATACCTACTGACAATTTACCATTATTCTTTCATAATTGTTTTAAATAAAAATTCATAATTACATTTTTTTTTTTGAAAATACTTATAATTTTGCATAATCTGATGACATTTCACAATATTAACTATTAGATACCTATAATTAAGCATTGAAAGGGTGTCAACACTCACTGTTACAAGTAACATATATTTAACAAATTTTTTTATTTCTACATACATAATTTTGTCAACTGGGTTATTAGCCGATACAATCATACAGTTATTTACATTTATATCTGTATACAAGTTACATTATTAGCTGACACAGGACAATTGATGAGTTCTGTGTCATAAATAAAATTGCGTTATTTTGTTCATTGCTTTAATTGTAGGTGGGCGTGCAACCCTATTCTGATACCTGAAATCATATTAATTATTAGTTCCATTCTAATAAAGTCTAATCTACACTGTACATTTCATTTTGAATTTTGTGTCTGTGTGGTATTCTCACCTCTCACACAACACTAATTTCGAGCAGACAATAAGAAACTATTACTGAAGCATTGAAGTCATCACAATTCTCAGTCCTTGTCCGGATAGGTACCTTATAGTTTCTGGTAGTTAGTGTTTGTGTCTTAACTCTTATTAATTAGCATTTTAACATCCGACTGCTTATTTTTGTTACATAAAATACACGATAAAGCAATGAATGTGTAAGCATATAACATGATTTGAGAATATTCAAAATTTCATATCCCTCCCCCTTTTAAAAAAGCTGAGCACGCCACTGGCACCTACCTACAAATTAGACAAACCAAAATTATCCAACCACTGGCAACCACTTTTTATTCATATTATATTTTGATATTTCTCATTTGAAATCCAAACATTCAAATTGAGTAAAAGTATTGGGCAAAAGTATAACTGTATAAGGACTAATAAGGTGTTATACATTTTTCTAATATATTATGTTTAATCAATTTGAATATTTTGATATAAAATAAAGTGTTAGTTTAATTAATCCCCTTCTCTTTTTTAATAGTTTTAACTTCTAAAAAAATTACTGTAGGTATTTGGCAATAAATTATTACCATTAATTATAAATACTATTATGAATAACTACTATTTATATAATATTTAAAACCAATGCTAAAAGTCGTGTGACTATATAATTTAAATTGTACAAGTGTATATTATTTTTATTTTGTAGTTCCATAAGACGTGTTTGTAAGTACTTTATTATATAATATTATAATTGAAATTATAATTTGTATTACCAACCTAATAATATAATACCCACTCGGGCACTTAGGTACTAGGTAGTATCACATTATTTTATGTATACCTACTTACCTTGATTTCCGAGGATTCCTTAAATTTGTTTTATGCGTCTAAAATTCGAATCTATAACTAAAAAACTTGGTAGTTTAAATTGAAGGCATACGTCCTACCTTTAGGTTATAGAATAGTGATAAATGATAATTGGTAAAGGATTAAAATTAAAAGTGTATAAAGAGGTTCATGCTAAGCTATTTTGTTGTCGTCGCCGTAGTCGTCTAGACATATATATTAAGTATTCCTAGGGCTTAGGCCGCTTAGGGTAAACATTAAACGTATCTATTTGAAATTCTGAAATCGGCGCTTCCATACCTATAGTTGCATTGCTCTAATGCTCTCTGAACTATTCCGACCGTGGTTGTCGAATATTGTAGCCGCGACTCGTGGCCATAGACAATATGTAGTAGAATTCTATTATACGCCTGTTTGTGGCTTAGCCATAATATTGCAATAGCATAGACCTTTATACTACTAGACAACTAGACAAGTAATGAGTGCATAGAAAGCATGAACTAAGATTACTAAGATATGTATATATACATACACAGAGCCGTGTTAAGGGGGGGGGACAAGGGGCAATTTCCCCCGGGTGCCGTAGTTTTGTAAAAGTAAGGGGGCACCTTTATTTGCTTTTAATATGCTACCAGTGGCTTCGAAAACCAAATATGTTACAATTTTATTACTATATTATATATTTTAGTATTTTAAGGTCTATTTTAGAATCATATATAATAATATGGTAATCTGTGCCAAATAGATTGGCTCGGCGACGCTCGACGGCCGGTGATAAAGAAAAACCCATTTCTCCGTATTTAGAAGTTGTATTGCGCCGACTAAAACTAAATATTTAAAAATTGATATTCGTGATATTATTAGTATAATAAATTATACTATAAAAATACGTTTTATTTTCAAGTAACATATTATTATTATTATTGTCATGGTCAGCCGTTATTGTTTATTTTTAAATATTTATGATAATGAATAATGATTAACAAGACTGCGGTCTGCGGGCTGCGACTGAAAATCTCCATTCTCAAATGTCTTGCCCGTGTCAATCAAAGTTCTAACCGTTGTCCGTTACTAAGTACTAACTGACTTTGGTATTTTTGTGGTATTAATTATGTTAATGATTAATTTGTTATCAATATTTTTATTTTTTAATTAAAATAAATAAATAATTATTTATATTAAATATTGTATATTATATTTTAGTTAGTTTTCGTGGTGTGTGGTAATATGGAGATTTATATAAAAAGAAAACGATTTGCAGTTAAATTGTAGGGAAGTTGCGCGAAAAAATTTTGCCCCGGGTTGCTGAATTGCTTGACATAGCTCTGTTTTATATTCATTAGTTCATGATAGAAAATGTATTAACATAGAAGGCAATTTTTGATTACTCGATTACTCTTACGCGTGAACTAAGATATGTCTTAGTTCTTTCTCTTACTCTAATGCTCATAATTCGTCGCCGTTGTACTTGAAGAAAATGTTCTGAAAAATTATTTAAGAGTCTTGAAAATGAAAATATGACAATCGTTCTTGAAGAAAGTTCACACATCAATCGACAATCACGACGAGAAAAACTAATATTTATAAATTACAAAAAACATAACACATATAATTACATTCACATACAAAAAACACGTAAGTATCAAAACAGTGAATTATAAAAATATGTAAGTCGACTTTTTTAAAATAAAACATTATTTCCAGTAATTACCAGTTACAAAGATAAAGTGCAATTCAACCAATCTGGCAATCAATGCAACACAAATTCGTTTTATTTTTTTTAAATGTATACTTATGTTTTTTCACAGATATATAAAGTATATAATATATGGTTTTTTTTTTAATTGACTTACTTTCTTTTTTTTTTAATTTTAATTTGCATTTTATTTTAAAACTAGTATTTCTCACAAGTCACAATGTAATAAATGGGGGGGGGGGTATTTACCCTATTCCCTCTCCCTTGGATCCGGCACTGCTACCCACTGCTATACAAAAGTGATCAGCACTTTGCATAATACTCGTATTATATAAATAGATTTGAAAGAAAACCCAAACTGCAGTTTTACTGTATAATGGGGTATCTATAGTGGGTGGGACGAGTGTATATGACGATAAAAAAATATTATACGCTTATTATACTTACATACAAATATGTGTAAATATAATAGCTGAATTCAAAACGTGCAGAGTGTGGAATGTGCTGGAGTATAGGTGAAAACATTTTTAAAAAATGTACATGGTGGACAAAATACAAAGGCACACCTGCATAGTGCATACTGCACATTATATGCACCGTTATATGTTGTATTCTGAAAAAAGTGACTGTATAATAATAATATATTATGTTAAAGCGATAACTGCAGCTTCAGCAACAGAAGTGACGCAGACGTCGTTTAACACATAATTATTGTAATATACACAATGTGCGTGTAGACGTGAGGGCGACGAATGAAGACATTATATTATTATGATGTAAAAAACGAATAACGACAATATATCTGCAAATACGCGTATAATGTATAAATGTACATATATATATTTTAAGACTCGTGTCATATTGACATATATACTACCTGCCTGCCTATTATAGGTTAGGTTAGGTTAGGTTAGGTTAGGGGTGGCCGCCATTCAGTTCTAGGGTTTTTACATTTTCACTAATAACTTTATTATAATTCCTCTCCTAAATATTTAAATACTATAAAACCTTACTACACTATACGACGAGTTCAGAGAAGATCCAAAAATACGAGATAAACATATATGATAATATATTATATGATAAATATCATATCACGGATCGTCGGACGTTGGTCGCGATGCAATTGAACCCGCTGATGATAGACAAGTAGTTCTGTAGCACTCATCGGTGTGGAACAATTGCATCGAGACCAACGCCTGACGATCCGTGACATGATATTTTTCTGCGATCTCGTATTTTTTTATCTTCTCTGAACTCATCGTATAGTGTAAGGTTTTAAAGTATTCAAATATTTATAAGAGGAATTATAATAAAGTTAATAGTGAAAATGTAAAAATTCTAGGACTGAATGACGGCCACAAACACGAGATGCCATCGCGGGGACAAGACATCCTACCTCCTCGGCGTGCGGACGGACGTCTTAGTTTTCGTCGAACGAGCGGACGTCTTAGTTTTCGTCGTACGGACGGACGTCTGCGTTTGCGTATCCGTTTGCATCTCGGGTTTGCGGCCGTCGTGCAACATGTCGAACACTCGGTGCGGACCAATGTCTTCGTCGATCATCAGCGTGTCGTCCAGCAGCATCGCGACCAACGTCCGGCGGTCGACCGCCGACGAGACGGCCAGCAAGCCCTCAAGGTACCGATGCAAGTCGTAGGGTAGCCGTCCGTCGACAACCGCCATGGGCGCGTCCTTCTGCACCGGCAGCCGGGCCGGGATTCCCAGACCCTGCGGTTGGGCAACAGCCAACACGGACCGCACGAACACTTCGATCTCTTCCAGTTCCTCCGACGACATTCCCGTGGAACAGCGGGCAGAGCGCCAACAAGTGCAGGCCAACGTCGCGACGATCAACAGAAACGACAACGTGTTAAGTGAGTCCATAATATCGCATACAATAATGGTGAATGAGCCGTATATTTCGAATAGGTGTAGAACGCACCCAACACGTCTTCGCCCGAAGTGTGCTCGTTTGTTGAACAATGATGGTCAATATGGTTATAGGCACACGAAAGATTGTCACGAAATATATATATATTTACTATAAACTTTTTTTTTTAGAATATTTATAAATTAAGTCAGCCAAAAAACGAACTTGGAGACGCGTATTGTTTATTATAAGTATGTTTCGAGAGGCGAAAAAATAAATTACTAACACTAAAAAAGCGCAAGACACATAATATACCTAATAATAGTATGTGAATGTCACATAGCAACATTATTCCCGATAAAACGTTCGAATAATACAAATCAGCTGATTACAGTTGGAAAATAAATCTTCTATTCCACCGTTGAGGCCAAACGGCTTTTCCGGCGGTAAAATTAAAACGATCAAGACCATGATTTATTATTAGGATAATTATAGCAAAGCGATTACAATAACTTACTTTCTTGAGTTTCTTATAACATTTATTTAATACTGATACTATACGGTGTAAATAATTAATTTGTAAGTAAAATAAAAATTCAGAATCTAT
The DNA here is from genome assembly GCF_001856785.1 of Myzus persicae. Taxonomy (NCBI): domain Eukaryota; kingdom Metazoa; phylum Arthropoda; class Insecta; order Hemiptera; family Aphididae; genus Myzus; species Myzus persicae. The sequence continues at coordinate 49,495 of NW_019104300.1, forward strand.
AAATAGAATATTCCGTGTCTTTAGCATCTCGTATCTCAATATATTATACTATCAACACTTGTTCGATTATTCTTTTAATAGAACCTATCTTATTATAATCCATTTTAATTTTGCTGCAAATTACTTTTCCTATTTCTTACTACCTGAGATGGTGCAAATTACAAACACAATTTCAAAATTGTTGTGCAAATTACCCTTGTTGTAAATATTTAGGGTCAATTTTGATGATATTTAGATGTTAAAATTATTGTATTTTTTTCGTAAAAACAGCCTACATCATTGCGAGATGTTTTTACTCCGCTCGTAATATTACGACTGTTGTTAAACACAGCATTTGTCTATAATAGTAGTAAAGGTCTATGAAATATGCATAATAGCCAAGTTTGGGTTGAAAAAATTGGTATGAAATATTCTGATAACCAAAGCAGGGCAGTGGGCGAGTTAGAGTGGCACGAGTTAAAAAGTTAAAGTTAAGGGATCGAAGCACACGGATTTTTGATACGTTTTAGACGAATAAACGGTGATAAATTACACCTACTTCTGAATTTCCGATTTTAATATATGTATGAATTCTTTGACAAGATATCTAGGTTTTTTAAAAAGTCGATTTTCAATTTTAAAGAACCGTAAAAAATAAGATATTTTTTTCAAAAATCTCATGAAATAATTTCATTACATATGAACTTATTTTTTGTACATTTTATTTTGAATTTAAAAAAGCGATTCCTAAAAAACATAGACTAGATTCTAGACTCTAGAAACTTATAAATTAAACCATTTTTCGAAATTACAATCAAGCTTCAGAAAGTATGTTTACCTTCTTACCTTTTAGTATTTTTTAAATTTATACAAACAAGAATATATTTAATGTTTCACGATGTATTGACATGATGTAGACATATGTTTTAAAATTTGACGTGCGTAAGAGAGAGTTGTATCCGGAAGCGTTTTCCTGACTCGGCGTGACAGCAATTCCTTGAAACACACATAATATTATGTTCGTTTACAGTACTCACATATGGCCCAAATGTGCATGTCATATGAATTGCCTAAATATTACTCCTTAGAACATCATACGCTGGTCAGTCGCTAGAGCCAATTTAAGTTACTTTTAGATAAGTTTCATAACGAGTTTTTTTATTTAGAAGTATAATTTCTAACTTAACGAGTTAAATTGTTTCCCGTGTTAAGAAGTAACTTATGAGTTAATTAATTTTATTGTCACGTTAACCTATTTTTTTCCTAAAACCACAGATTTTAAATATATTCTATTTTGTAAAATTAATTTTATGAAAAAAAAAATAATAATCGGAATCATAAAATGTTTTTTATAAAATTAATAAGTTTTAAATAATATTTTATAATTATGGTTATAGTAATAATACTGCAGCATATTCACAGAATATAATATTATTATCATACATATATATTAATATATTATAAATAGAAAAGTGATAGGGGTAACCGCTTCATCGAGAAAAGGATACAGAAAATAAATACAGAAAAATAATTATTCTGTTAAATTCCGTTATTGATTAAAGTATTAAAGTAGGTATTGTATGGTACAGTAGTGAATGAAGCCATTAATTTGAATAAATATATTTATTTAACACTGTAAAACCTCTATGAAAATGCTGTTATTAGTTAACTTTAAAAAAGGTATAATTTTTATTTTATATGCAAAAAAGTAACTGATTTTTAACTAAGTCATGTTACCTATTTTTATTTTCTAGTTAAAATGTAACTTTAAGAAGTTAAAAAAAAATAAAAGTAATTTAACTTCCTACTCAAACTTAATGAGTTAAAAAAATTAGTCTATTTGCCCAGTTTTGCTGTTAACCCCCTAAATAATTTAGTTTAAAAAAATAGGGTAATAGTGCCGAATCGCCTACGTGCAACAGTGAACTGTTAGGTAAGTCCATCTAATACTTTCTTTGGGGTTATATTAATTACAAATGTACAACCCTATGATGAATACCCATTATAGCCAAGCCATTAAGACGACTCTAGAATAACATTATAAGTTTTAAATTAACATTTGAAACATATTTTTAATTTAGCTATAAAAAAAATGAAAAGAAAACATAAAAAGATATATTTTATACTTAATAACATAAATATTTTTATGGTTGAACTGTTAATTTAATAATTATTTCATGCATACAAATGTTTTATTTTAGCCTAAATCACGTAGTATTCACATTTACCAGACTACCAGAGTATATTGTTTTAATAATTGGAAAAAAAAAGAATTTCGCTGTCTAAACAAATATTCGTATTATTTTATCGTTATAAATAAAATACAGTTGAATAATTCAAAAAGTATTTAGAACACCCCACGGCAAGCCTATTGGCTATAATATTTAATTTTAAAATGTCTTTGTAAATTTGGATTTATTAAAATAAACTTATGAATGAACTTAATACTACCACTTTATAGGGTATAGGTATGAGAAAGAGAGGCTTTACCCAATCTCAATAAATAAATCAGTAAATATTTTAATTATAACTAAGTATTTTTTTAAGGCAGATAAGATTCAAATATTAAACAAAAAGTATAAGAATACAAAGATCAATAACCTACAGGTACGTACTAACAAAAACAGCGTAGGTACATAAAACAGTAATAGGTTATAGCTGTAATTTTAACTTATTGCAAGGAAGGGAAAATGCACTTGCACTTTTAGTTAAAAATCAGGGGAGACAGTTGCCCCCCCAGATTTTATCTTATAATAAAGTATCAGTACACCGGTATATATTCGAACATGATTCAAACTACTCTCTAAACTTCCATGATAACTTTAAGAACAATTTTCGGCAAAATCGATAGAGTGGTTTTTGGGAGTCTGTACCTATAGGAAACAAACATATAGAAGAATTTTTTTATAAATAAAATCTCATATTAATTGTTTTAAGAGGATGCTACCCACACGTTTGTTGTCTCCGTCTTACCAACTTACGACATAGCAAATTTTCGTTCACCAGTTTGAATAGTTTGCAAGTCCGGAGCGGATTTTATATATTTTCATTTTCAAACAAGATGTGAAATAACAGTATGTGAAATAATACAAATTAAAAATGATCATATTATCTCGTTTGAAAATTAAAATATTCAAAAATCCGTCTACGCTTAAGCATAGATAATGTTTTTACCTAAAACTTTGATAATTCACTCTAATATCAAAACTGACAGCACACTATAGAAACTAGTGAACGAAAATGTTTTATGTCGTACGTCTGTAAGACGGAGACAACAAATGCTTGGGTAGCGTCCTTTTATTTCATAAATTTTAATTTGTTTATTCGAGGCAATAAGTATGACAATTAAATGTAGACTTTTAGAGGAACCAATTTTTTAAACTTTAAGTTCGTACATTTTGTAGTTTTTGAAATGTAGCGATCAGTGAGTGATTGAGTGGTATTTGAAATTTATATAATATAATGATTTATAAATTATAAATATATCCTACTTTTTATAATAAATAATTATTAATACCTACCTAATAACTATAATAAATGTGATGTTTTCGGCAACAATTCATTCAACTTTATAAATTACCTATTACAATATATACAGGTTGACAACACTTCTTCGTTCAGAACCGTTGCTTATTTTTGCTTATGCAATGATTTATCATTGAATTTAAACCTAACACGTATATCTGTATTTACTCCTTGATAAGGTATGCCTTCATGAACCTTGAATGCAACCGACAGATTAAATTATCGAGAAATGGTATAAATATTACTATTTTATTCGTTTTTGGCATTAACATAGTTTCGGGTAGTTTGTCTCCCACAGATTCGAGGCATGCGTATTTCAATTTCAAGTTCAGAAGCTATTGTGGTAATAGTTTTCATTATTTCCTTAAAGGATTTATCAGCATCTGCTCGAGTGGCTTCTAAAGCTTCTCTAACAATATTATAACATCATTTAAAGCTTTAGATAAGTCTTGCTGTTTACTTTGTAGTACTTGACTTAATTGAATTGTATATAAGAAGCAAGTAACAGCAGTATCGTAAAACACTATCACCACACTCACGTTATAAATAATAATAAAAATAATACGGTCAATGGTGGGGGGGGGCATGGCCCCTCTGCCCCAACTGACTACTCCACTGTACCACCTGTATACCTATTACCTATGTACTAAATTAAAATCTAAAAAATATTTAATTTGAAATGATGTACTCTATCAAACTGTGTCAACAGCTAAAATCTACTCTTTGAAAAGAATTAGGTATAAACCTAATTTATACTATATACTATATAGTATATTGTAAATATTAATAACTTAGTTTCAAATTTAAATACTTCAAGTCCTCACACCACATTATCAACATTTTATTTTTATTATTATTTACAATCTATATTAAATAATACAATAATTAAATTTGATAGTTAGAAAAGTTTTTACTTGGGGTTCACAGTTTCATACGGCGAGGGAAAATATCCATTGATTTTTCTCTACAGTTAAATATACAATAATTCAAAATTTCATTAATTAGGTAGTGATCAGACTATTAGTCAGAGTTCAAGTTTATTGTATTATAGACCATTATATTTTTTAAAATTTTTTTATTTATTTATCTTATTTTTAAGTAGATAAATGTTCACAAATTAAAAGTTATAATATTATACTGTGAAATCTCTTGAATTTAAACATTTATATAGAGAAATCGAAAATCAGATTTAAGTAAAACCATATAGGTAGCCGTGGCCATATCTGTATTTCAACCAGTTTTTTTACCTTATTGGCAATGAAGCAGCAAAAAACAATACTTAAATTAATACAGAAAAATTTCTCTTCCATAGTTCATACAGTTTTTCAACAACACAGACAATTTATACACCGACTAGGTGTGTCGATTGTATTTTATTATTGTTTATTATACTGGATACCTAACATCTAATATTTTAAAAATGAAAACGAAGGTTTGCGTATAATATGATTAAATCAATAATAACAGTTTAATATGTTTCTAAGGTAATATTAAACCTTAAACACATACATGTATATAGTTAGGTACCTACTTTATAAGTTATAGTTTATCCAGTATAATATTATGATGACTAATGAGTGACGAGTAGGTTGTAAGGTATAGATGATATAAATTGTCGGCGACCCACAAAATATATGAATATGATCATATTTTATAACCCATAGACCGCAGAAAGAAAAAAATTAAAAATATTGCGAGTATAGCTTTTCGAAATTTCTTTTCATGTTATCGCACGTAAAATTTCAAAATAAATTTATTCATGCGACGGTTCGTTCGGTTTGATATATTACGTCCATAATATGTATGGGTATTATATGTCCGTTAAAATACTATATGTATACGCAGATGTGTATTATAATTACGATGAGTATCGAGTGTCGGCCTGCTCGTGTGTGTGGCGCGGGGAGGTTGATGGGTTTTGTGGAAGGCTGATGGGAGGGGGGTGTTAAGAAAAAGAAATGAATTATATTATAATAATAATATGTATATATAAATAATATTATCTAGCGGCGAAGACGAATAAGAAGCCGCTCGCCGTCGGCAAAGTAGCAGCACCAGCAGCAGCAGCAGGTCGCAGGTCTCTTTTGTGTTTATATACCTACATAATATTATATTATAATTTTATTTGTATATAGGTGCATAATATTATACCTATACGGATGTTTATACTATATACACATGTATAGTATATAATATCACAGCGCGTATACAGTGTGTATTATAATAGTTGCACGGCAGTCCCCACCCGGTCACCGTGCCTGGCCGCGCCGCTGCGCCACGGTCGCAAATCTGGTTTCACCTGGCTCGCGCATGCGCCTGACGGCCGGTTTTATCGTTACGGGCACCGCCGTCGTCTGGTGCGTGACGTTTCGGGTACGTGCGAGTGTGCGACCGCCGTTGTACCGTATTTTTATTATTATTTATTTCATCGCCGCCGCCGCCGCCGCCGTTCCCCTCCGTTTGTAATTTCGTTCGAAAACCACTGCCGCCGCCCGTGTGCGTGTCGCGTTGTATCGAAGCAGTAGAGTTGTATACGCAGTGCGCGTCTCGCTGTTGTTATTATCAATAATACGTGTTTTTTGGTTCGTCGGTGCGTATAGTTTCCGCGATTTTCCGAGTGTTATCTTATTATATTATCGTGCCGTTTGCGCAAAACACGACGATACATTCGAATCATCCGCCGCCGCCGCCGCCGCCGCTCTGATGATGTGCAGGTGAACAGTGTCCGCGTGCGTGTCGCCCGTCGCGAGTGCTACATAATATTATTATTAACAGTATAAACGCGACAGCTCCGATCTGGTGTCGCGCCAGTGACCGTGTTTTCTGTTCCTGCTAGTGACGCAGTTTTTATTCCTTTGGATTATGGCCCCCGGGGGCCGCACGACCCGTTGCGTTATCGTAGCCGCGGGCGTGTAAGTGCAAGTGTGCGATCGAGACGATGACCGTCGACCGAGATCGCGGTACCGCCTGCAAACGCTGTTGATTGTCGGACACCCTGCGATAAAAAGTGAGTAACCACCTTACCCACATACCTGTGATACCTGTCATCGTATAATATGTTATTTCTGTTCCCCCTCTCCGTGTTTACTGCGCCCTTATGTGTCGCGCAAAAAATACCATGAATACCGAACGGAAAAAGGCGGTTAGGTTTCGCGCATTTGAATCGGCGGCGGCGGCGGCGGCGGCAGTGGCCTCCGTGCTGTGTGTATGCTACCTGCGCGCCGCCGTCGCCGCCGAGTTCACGTATAGATTGCGTGCAAAGATGGCTGCCGGACGGTGACCAGGTAACCTCTATTACTTTTTCTTCTTTTTGCCCGTATCTGCAAGCCGACCACCGTTTGCTCGATTTCCAATCTATACGAAAATGTTGTCACTAACGTGTGCGGGTACGCGACTCTCGAGTCCGTGAACAGCCGCGTCCTGCGCAATCATTCCCAAGGTCTAGCTTGTTGGACGTCGTGAATCGTGATAATTACCACCGATAGGTGCGTATATGGGTGGGGGTAGGAGATAAGAAACGGGATAGCGGAAACTATTCATAATAAACCAACCTATATTATTATTATTATCTATAATCTTATGAGTTGTGACGAAATGTGGTACCTATTTGTCATATAATTTATCATTATTATTATTGGTTTGATTATTTCCGCACCTCATTCAAGAGTGCGAAATAGTCGTGCCTTCGATCAACCTCGGAAAATAAAATATAAAATAATATTATGGACCTCGGCCAATACGCACGCTGTACGTAAGGTGTATGTCGCTGTGTAGACGTCCTCCGGTGTCATATTTCATAAAATAATATTGGTGATAATTAAACATCAGTATTATTATGAGTTATTGTGTTGTGACAATGTGTTCGGTTTTTGCTCTTTTTCTTGCTTTTTGAAATGGTAATAAATCTGGTGCGGGGGATACACGTTGAAAATACCATTTTAATCATTATTAGGTGTAATTTATTGCTCGTTATCATATATATATATATATATATATATATATTGGACGCTAATGCGATTTGTTATACTTTTAATATATGCGCATTCAGTCATCAATTCCATTTCAGAGCGCAGACAGGACTTCTTTTCTCGGGAAATATGAAATAGTTTCGCTGTCACACGTCACATATCAGCGCGGTCGTTCCCATTAAATACCTATCTATATTCTATATAGTGGGTAATTATTGTTGTAAAGGTCGAGTTGGTTTGTGGCGGGCACGCCGACGTGTCGATAAAAGGTTCCATTTTTCGTCTGCACAAAAAATATTGACACGAATGATGTACGATTCATAATAATTATAATTTTGAATAATGTGTACATATACCGAAATCGCACTACAACCGTGTTGTAATGATTGAGTTAGTGTTCGATTCATCACAACAAATAATATTGTGTTATGGATATTAGATATAAAAGATGATAATCAAATTTTACAAGGGACATTTTAAAACTATCAAATCGGCATTGTCTTTCGATCTTCTTTAAGGTACGAATTAATTGTTCTCACACCTGACTACTTACTATATACATTAACCATAATAAAACACGGTTCGATGAACCATATTTTATTTACCTATGAATAAAGTTTATTTCATTATATTTATATTAAACAATTATTTGACATTCTGATAGGTATTAGGCAAAACAAAATATCACAGAACAAATAGCAGGTACATTTTTTAGTGTTGGAATGTACTACCGCGGGCATGAAATAAATAACGCATTAACTTAAATGACGTGATAAAATTTGATTTATTTTCACACTTAAAACTATAAACGTAAGCTTGACATACTTTATATTGCACTATATTATTTTAATCTAATACATGGTCTTGGAATGTATGAATTACTTGGTTATGTTTTGTACTTGTCATTTAATAAATACTTTAAATATACGATTGGTATAATTAGCTAAATTATTAGAATTATTAAATTTTTATTGTATTTTAAAATGTAAATATACACAATTATTTATAATATTAATAATTGAGAAAATGTAGGTATGTAAATATAGTGACATTCGAGGTGATAATAAGTATGAGATTAAAATAATATAACATAAAGTTTGTTTGAGGAAGTATAACTCGTCGTCGCGGTATCACTTATCAGTGTCATTCGATAGGAGTACGTTATTGCAGGGTCGTATGCTATTTTTTATTTTAGTCTCTGGAGCGTAGTACCGGCCGCCGGCCTCTTTCGGATGTTTTGAGTTTCATATGGACATTTTTGATCTAGTTCTGTATCTTTGTATCATGTTGTGGATATGTCTTATATTCTATATTTCTCATTGGCCATGGGTCTAATAAACTTATTTATACATATTTAAGAATTTTTCTGGGGTATTTGGATCTTTAAAATATTTGTAGAACAGATGTATACTGTATATTCAGATGCATGTCTGTATAGTACTAGTGATGATTTTATTTTGAGTGTTGATTTGTAGTTTACTAAATGATAAAGAGTTATCATTCTGGTAGGCATATCTTTGCTTAAGTTTTTGTTTTTAGTAATTTTTTATATAAGTTTTTCTTCATGGAAAATACTAAAGTACCTACTTTTTTCGAGTCATCTTCCTGGGCATCTTTTTATGATTTCATTCTATTCTACATTTCTACCTATACTTTGATTTTTTATGTACCCAAATACACAAATGCGCTGCTGATCGCTACCTATATTTTTTTAACTCAAACATTTTTGTGGCACTATTGGTTGGGCAATGTTCAGTTTTTATTTTTTAAACAAAGTGGTGACTTGATTGAAAGACGATTGGTATAGACTATATAGAGTTAGTTATAGGAGTTTCAGTAATATCGTGACAATATATGTATATTAAAGTGGGTTGGTAGGTACTAATAATACTGAAAGTATCCTCCTAACAAGTAATTTAAAAGTGTAAGCGATCTTCGTTTGAGTTACAGTATGTATTTTACTGTATTTTATGACTTAAGAGGTAGTTACTCGGGCTTTTCAATCTTCTCGTATGAAGTATGCCTTTCATATTTTAGTGTGCAAATGTGCAATACGAAAATGCAAGCAAAATGTGTAGTATAAATACGTTGAAATTTTCCAAAAAAATGTTCTCCTTTCACTCACTCCAAGCTTGACTAATATTAGGTAGGTAATATTTTTGGTAATTTCAGAAAAAGTGTGCATTAGGGTATGATTTTTTTTTAAATGGGTGCTGAAAATTACAAAACGTGTTTTACTTGTATTTTATATTAAACTCGGTATTAAACCATAAATTATTTAAAACTAATTTCTAAGCTTATCATTCTTATCATACCTATTACCTATATTTTTTTCAAGATTCTATAGGTACCTATCGAAGCACCTATCTATTTGACTGCTGGAATAACCAACTTTTTTTTATAATTTTTCAGATGATACCTGACTGATAATGTTTAAATTTAAATATTTTCCCAATTAAATGTTGTAGGTAGGTATACCAACAGTTTTTGTGTGTTCTATAGTATATTTAATTATTTTGTCCAGTTATACTGTCAATACATTATTGATTCAATAGGTACCTAAATACTTAGTTTATTTAGTTTTAAACCCTGCAATCAAGGTGATTATACATTTATATACATATATCGTTCTTCAGTACATTCCTTAAGTTGATTGAACGTTCGTTAATATTAACTTTTCAAACATGGTATATAAATAAAAATTAGGTAGGTCTATACCCTATACTCTAAAGCCGTTCAGTTTACCATTATATTTATAGCAAATATGTTTATTTTAAAAATCCAGTTAATTTCCAATGCCAGATATACGTGTATAACAAGAGTGTATGAGAAACAGATGGGTATAATATTGCGCGTGGAATGCACTTGAGTGTGTTGTAGGTGATAGTTTACTGGGGCACATTCTTTTCGGTGTAATAATAATTACAATATATACGGCATAAAGAGTTGTTCGTATATATTCTCTGACTGTTTCATAATGCTATTGCACTATTTAATGATACTTCTTTGATATAAAACTGTAAAACAGGATATTTAATAGATAATAATATTATGTAGATTTCTAGATGTTAATTTTGGTAAAGTGATATAAAATAAAATTAAAATAACCTTGTTGGTAATATTTAACTTCTTATTTGGTGTAAAATTTTTTATGTTAATATAAGTTTTGATTACATTCGTGTTTCTATTGCAGATGTATGAACATCGTATATTATATATGGGTATAATATATGTGTGTGTAAGTAATTAGCTGTTCAAATGTTATAGGTCGTAATCTCACAACTCATAGGTCGCGTAAATTATCGTAATTATCGTGAATTATATCTACCTAAATACCTACCTATTATAGACAAAAATAATCCCAACACAATTGTATTTCAATAGTATTTACTCGAAAATCGGAATTATTAATCCAGTGCTTTTTAGAAGTCATCATTACCTACCTATTTATTTAAAAATAATACAAATCATATTTGAACTAGGAAAATAAATATCATGTATCTTAATATACTTATCTTAAAATAACAGTTAACAAATAAATGTTTAATTGCATGTGTCTAGTCGAACTTCAGTAAAACAAAAAAGTGTCAAGGTATTTTATGATGTTGTATGTATAATTTATTATCTATAAACCATTTTGCCACCTATTACCCAGTACCTACCCATGAATTTTTTTTTGTTATTTGAAAAATTGAACATTTAGTCCCTGGGTGATTTGGGGGTCTTATTTATTGGGACATTAAATCTAATATTTATAATCTATTTCAATTCAATTATTTTAATTTTTATAATATTTAGAAGTGATACAACTTTGAACATATTTATGAAAAAAGTATAAATATTTTGTATATTGTATCACTGTCGTTGGATTTATAAAGATTAAAAACTACATGTTACAAAGTCAGTTGTATCCGTGGTTGTATCTATTAAAAAATAACGCATTTGTGTTCTAAAAAAGACAAGCCAAAAATAAAAAGAGATTAGTGTAACCCTAATACCGGTTGTAAAATGGCTTCATAGTAAGGTATATTATTGAATTGTCCATTGAATTTTCATAAATGTCTACTATTTACACAAAAGATGGCGTTTGAATGTTTTATAATGGTTTTTTACTTTTGATTATTTTTGTTATCTGTAGAGTTCGAACGGAAATCAAGTCTTACAATTGCAGGAAATCACGAAAGCTCATTGTATACTTGTACCAAGGACACATGTATATTATAGTCATTCCTCCGTATTTAGATTTATTTTTTTGTCCCACTTCCAAGTAGGTTATAACTATTGACTGTTGTGGATAACTGCCCATCCTCAGTTTAACAGGAAATGACTAGGCTCGTCCCTGTCAACTATTATTATTTTCATCATTATTTTTCGTAAATCCCCTAATTCATTTGTCAAGGTTAGCCAATCAAATGTACCGTACCGTGACCGAGATATGTTTTATTCTCTAAGTTTGTACTTACAAATATTTAAAAAGTTTAATTCAGTACAAAACTAAACTGTTTTTAAAGTTAATAAAAAGTTATAATCATATAATACTAGGTATACCTGCTAATATGAATATGTTTTTATAGAAAATCACTTCCTTCAATAGGGTTTCAACGAATATTTTCAGCAATATTTTATGGGGCGATTGTAAACTCTCCCGATGGTAAACTCTCCCGGATCTACTCCAGTACTACCTGACGAAAACGTGTAAACTCTCCCGGGTCTACTCCAGTACTACCTGACGAAAACGTGTAAACTCTCCCGAGTCTAGTTTAGTACTACCTGAAGAGAACATGTAAACTCTCCCGAGTCTAGTAAAAATCATAAAATAAATTTAATATACATTTAAGTTGCGTTTAAAAATAGTCAATCATATATAATAATAATAATAATAATAATAATAATAATAACAATATAAATTAATGTCTTTAGCTGCTATGAACATGATATTATAGTCAAAATACAATAAAAAATAAAATTTCAAAAAATCCAATATACATTTAAGTTTCTATTAAAAATAGTCAATCACAATCTCTGCAGTGTAGCCAACTCGTAGTGTAGCAATAACATTTACAACAACTAGGGAGAGCTTACATACTTCCTACAGGTAACTATAAAGTTGACCCGGGAGAGTTTACACATTTCCATCAGGTAAACATAATTTTGACCCGGTAGAGTTTACACATTTACTTCAGGTAAACATAATATTAACCCGGGAGAGTTTACCATCGGGAGAGTTTACTATTTTGAAAAATCGGGAGAGTTTACCATAAAATCGGGAGAGTTTACCACCGCCCATTTTATGATATGAATGGTTAGTTTTCGGTGTTTTAATATAATTTGTTTATTTTACTTAAAATTATATTCACAAATATTGCCTACACTATATCATCTAAATAATAATATGCTATAGAAAATATTTTTCACTTATTTATTTATAACAATGAACAATTAATACAATATATACCTAATAATACATACATATAAACTCTTGTTTTAAGTGATTAAAGACAGTTTTAGGTACCTATATCCTTATATTATCCTTTTATTATATCCTTCCATTATCTTACGTTTTTTAGAAAAGAACATAGTACATTATTCTCATTAGAATCATAATTGTGTGTCTTATTGTTATACATTCATAAGTACACAAATCAATAATTGTGTACAATAAGTAACTTCCAAGTTGTGAGATCATAATATAATAAATTAACAATCATAATACAAAATAGTTCAATCTACTTGTATATATGAAGCAATGAAGGTACCTAATTTGAATGTCGTACAGTTCAGAAAAATGTCATAGAACCTTGATATCGTTTAAGTAAAAGTATTTAGGTAGCAGTTGTGCTGGTTTACAAAAGTACATTGATAAATTAATGCCGTTTACAACCTTGAAAACGACAGTTTGATATTATATTGTTTTGTGTCGTCGTTCGTCAGTCGTCGATGATGATAAATATTCACGATTTCTTAAATGAAATGCTATGTTATTGTTTTGGAAAATATCGAACTAGTTAAATAGTTTTCGAGTTTAAATTTAAAGAAATTTAAATCGTATCAATGTAAAAATATTTTTATTTGTACTCCGGCGTGATGTGAAAAAACACCAGAACTGCGGCGATCCTACAATAGCATATTATTACATACATTTAATATGATATCTCTACGTTGGGTTGTGATTTATACAATTACTATTTTATTACAGTATTACTGTATGTACTGCTTTAGCGCTGTTGTATTATTTGTCGTGTTTTATACGACACCCGTTTCCGAGTTGCGGAGTTTATTTATTTTTCATTTCGTGGGCGTGTTCTTAAACACGACTATGACGTTTTGCATTGCACCGTGAGTCCGGCGATGCTCTGTGCAACGCATAATATGTAAATCGTCGTTATCGTCACGAGCTGCTTGCCGAACTGCCAACGATCGACCGTGAATAGCTACTAGTCTTATTATAATATTATACATTATATTTTATAATAATATGATACTCATCATCATCGCTCAACTTACTTCTTATGAAAAATATAAACTGCGCAGTGTGCTGTACACACGATGGTCACAAAACAAAACATCATCCGAGGTCTTATTGTTTGATTCATGTAAAATATTGTAAAGATATTAGTTCTGAAAACTTCGATCTCGAGACTAAACCATCTCTGCACGTTAAAAACAAACGTTGCGTTACGACAATACGATTGCACCGTCGTCGTACGCAATTGACCTACGTTAACGACGCACTTCGGTGACCGAGAACAATGTGTGCATGTGAATTGTTGGGATCGCAATTAATTCGTTCTCGCTGTTCATAGGGTTTTATTTGCAGGAATAGTAAGTTTAATATTATATTATTGCAAACAATTATGTATAGAGCATACGTATAATATACTCAGTAGATACGTGCCCAAACAATAACTAGCATAACAATAACAATAATATTAATTGGAAAAATGTTAGGATTCAATTTGTTAAATAAGCAAACGAATTATCGTAACTACTCTTCTATATCAATCTTTTAAATATTTTTGTTTCATTTATCATAAATATTACATTTTATTGTGTAGTAAACGAATTATCATACATAAAAGTATATAAAATATAATCATCCTAATTTTGCAAGAAATTCTACACTTATCAGGATGTCAATGATCAATGTATAGCTTTTTCGTATCTTGGCCAACTTCTGTATTTCATGTTATAATTTTAAATATAGGTTTAATCTCTGTTGAACTAATTTTTAATGTTAGTTTTATATGTAATTTCAATTAATTATTTTGTTATATCATCAGACAGCGCTAGAATTATTTTCTCTGATGTGCGGACTGGAGCAGATACTTTTTGACACGGCTAGGGTTTTTTCAAAAATTTCTGAAGTTATTCTGATAAATATTTCAATTAAATTTAGCCTTACATTACTATAGTAGCACACATTTAAGTTTTGTAAATACTCTCGGTAGTTTTATTTAAGTATTCTAAATTCTAAATAGATAATATGACATGTATGAACTCTTAAGGTAAATAACAACGTTTTAAAATACTATTTGTATAATAGTACAACTCAATACACATGATGATGTCTGATACATCGAGTCATCGTATTGTATTGTAGAGTAGGCATATAAAAGGGTAACTTAAAATTTTACGTTATGTAATAAAGCGTCTTAAATGCTATAAAATAAAACGCATTGATAAATAGATAATATAGTAACATGCTAACATGATATTATATAACCACGGGGTATCTAAATGTAGGTAATAAACTAATACCTAACCTAGTATAACAATATGATTACCTATTTAAAAATAGCTGAACGTTGCATGTTGGTGCATTGATACGCCATATACCTATATTTGACCATGGTAAAAATATTTTAAATTTTAAAATTATCAAAATACTCTACGAAATGTTTATTCAAACTATCAATATTTAAAAAAAAATAACTTTTGACTTTCGGTACTCAGTTACATTTTTCAATGGGGGGAGGGGCCGGGCCATCTAACCCTCTCTCGTCCCTCCCTCTTTGGCGTGGTGCCTATATACTTTGTTTCAATTGTTTCTGTTATTTAATTTATAACCTTTTATAAGATCTGCTAATATCGTCCTCAAAAGCCGCATGGCGTTTATTCTAATAAATAAATAAATACAATATAAATTACAATTAATAAAAGAAAAGTAAATAAAAAATGTTTTTATTTCTTATATGATACCTGGGAAAAGCTAGCATTCAAATAAAATAAAATTTTAAAAATTGATACCTATAACTTATACTTCAGTATTCTATTTATACTGTACCTAAACTAAAGATAAAATTAATTTTTGTACAATTTTCAAATGGTAATAAATTGTTTCCATATCACGTAGTTATTAGTCAAACGGTTTTTTTGAGGGGAGGGGAATTGTGAATTTTGTGGTTGCTCTAAGGCCTTCAATGCCCTCCTATAATAAATAGTATATTTTAATATGATGTAGGTCGTGGTTGTAATAATAATAATATTAATAAATAATAATATTATGTAGGATCTTAATGCGTGATGCGTTTTCTTCGCAGACCGGTCGCCATGGTAGACCAGACACATTGTGGCGGCGATGTTCCGTAACACATTTTCATCGTAAATTTATGTACGCGATGATACGCTAGTGTTTTTTTTTCATTTATCTTCCCGTCTGCACCAGGAATAACATAGTGCAACAACATTAGTGTATAACACTAAAAGTATATAATAATAATATTATTATATTATATGGTACGGTATTCAATACGGTGTGTTGGAATCATTGCGTACAATAACGGTAATGGGTTATTGGTGATTACTATACATTATGTATAAGGTATCACTCTGCGCTTGTCCGGTCCTCGACGCTCTATATATTTCGTATATTATTAAAATGAAATTGTTCTGTGCGATAATAACAGCTGTTGCTTCGGACGATCGCGGTCTGATATAATATTAGAACTTCAGAGTATCATGCCAAATTAAAATATTATTAATTCTTAGAACAATACTTGAAGTACCATTACCAGCACTGAAGTATATATTGGTTTTGTCAATAGTTGTTTGTTTTTTGATCGTTTTTATTTTTGATATATAATTCTCTTTAAAATTGTTTTTATTCCGTATGTTAGGTATTGGTTCACTGAACTAAATGCATGTAATGCGTATCTTGTACTATGATTCTCATAGTATGTGTAAAATGTGCCTACACGTGCCTATATGCATTCCTATTAAATTTTTAACATTAATATTATGATGATAATAACATTTTTCGTTAATAACATAACATTTCATTATGTTTCCCTATTATTCGAAATGCATATGATGACTTCCTATTAGCCTCATATTTTGATTAATACACGTGTTCCATATATTGAGTTAAGTTTATTGGTACCTTTGTAATGTGTTAGGTAGGGTGTATGGTATTAATTATTAAATTTTATTATTTTGATTTATCACAGAAAAAACTAGTAAAATATATTTTTTTGTTTAGATCAGTTGAACAAAATTTAATTCAATACTATAATCTATTAAAATGTTGGGTTTAATATAACTGACGTCTATTTTTGCCTATAATTTATTTCTAAATAAAATTGTTTTTACGTTTTGATTATTTGTTTTAGTATAATATATAGTATGAAAAAAAAAATATTAATGTATTATAATTATATGTACTATGTACACTATACAATACGACGAGTTTATTGTGTATTACATATTAATATGTTATTATTATAGAGCTGTTAACAATATTTAATTTATTCTATATTATCGGATACCATTGTTCATTAAGTATTAAATTTATTATTTGACGGAAGTATATTTATCAGAATAACATAATATATTCACCGAGACTTGCATAATTGATATTTTATTGGAATGTGGGCGTGATACTATCGTGTTAATATCTGCAAATTATTTTATTTTTAATTATTAATAATAATTATTCTGCTCTTAATATATCATACATACATAATAACATGTTAGTTAATATTCTGTGATATAAATTGGTGTTCAAGTTTGTGAATTGATTTGGCCTTATTTGTCAATTAAGAGCAGAACAAACACGTTGACATCAGAATTGTTTTACTGCAGTGTTAATAACTTCTTGTTGATCATTCAAGTTAAAAAATTGACTTTATTTTATTCAACGTGTTTTACTGAAAAAAATGTAAATTTCAATCACCAAACACAATTTTGGAGTATCTATAATAGAATATGCTGGCGTTGAATTTTTAGGATTTGAAATTAAAGCTTACTTGATATTTTACTTATTTTAAAGTTATACAGTTATCGCCAAAATTAATATTTTATTCTTATTTGTTATGTATTTTTGTATCAAGTATTGTCGGAAATTTTCTAGCCAGATTCACAATATCTTCACTATACCTAATATATTTGACTTTTGCATTGGAAAACTTAAGTTTGTTTAAATTGATATTGGAGTTGATTAGATAATACACTTTTCTAATGACTTACCTTCATCTAATACTTTTTTGGAAGTTAGTATCGTGTTTATTTTTTATACTTAAAAGAATTGTAGTTAAATTAGATCATTGAAAGTTATAAATAATTATAAGTTATACCTAATTGATAACTTTCAATAGTAATTTTGGTTATAATTTATAACGCCAGCTTAGTAACTAGTCTTTAGAATAGATTATCTTAATTTCTTAGTATATTGTTCGTGGGCTTGAATTAGCTATAGTCAAACATTTATAGTTTTATACCAGGTATGTTAAAATTTGAAACCGAACTATAGTATTACATTTTAATCACGAGATACAACTTGTTTATCAGGTGTACATATAATTTATGTGCCAGAGATACTAAAACAAAATCTTGACACTTTTTTTTGCATTTCTTATGTCCTGATTATGTTCAAATATAGGAACATAAATTAATGACTCTGTAGTACCTATCTATCATATTTAATTTGATTTTAGTTTAGAATTACTATTTAAGTGCTACCAAATATAATTTCTAGGGAAAACATTTATATTGTATTTACAATTTACTATTGATTTACTTACCTATATTAAATGAATACATTTAGATACTTTATTATTTTATTTTCATTGTTGTGCGATAGGTACCTAGCTAATATATTTTCAATAGACACTCTTAAATTAATAATATTAAAAAAATTTATGTTAAAATTACGTATGAAAAATAATTAATAGGAGTATGCCACACCAGCATTTGTTATGCCGCCTCCGTTTAATGTTTTCCGATATTTTAATTTATAATATCGAAAAAACAGACAACGACGTTAACTTTAGATTAATGTTAATAGGGCAATTCATTCTAATATATATACGAAGACTAAACGTCTAACTTAACAAATGAATGTGGAACTGCTGAACTGAATGTACATTTTGTAATGTTTCGCACTTGTACGACTGTGACAATGCGGGTGTGGTGTCCTCTTAAAGAAAAAGCATATTAAACATGCATAATACATAGCATACACCTGCTTAAACGTCCATACATGAATATGTACCTATTTTATTATGTTAAGACAATCCTTTATCAATGTACAGTAATAATATTCATTGAGTATACTGTTATCATTGATTTAAATAGTACGCTACTAATTACTATTTATTACTAGGTATTATTAGCAAAATTTTTTATTAGAAAATGAACTTATTTGAAATTGAAATATACAACAATGGTCTATTAGATAAAATTACCTATTAGAATGTTGGATTAATATTATAATATGAAGTAATGTATAATATTTTTAAAAACCTATAGTATAGTTTTCATGATATGTAGTAACAAATATTCAATGTATTGAAATAATGAATAAATTAAATAGCCATACGTAATATTTTTTAATGTTGCCACGTTAAAACTATTCTATTATTTATTATTTAAATATTATATATCTTATTTATATTTATATATGTTACAGTAAGATTACGAATACTGTGAAACCTAGGTTCTATTGGTACTCATACTTTTACCGTAATATAATGTATAGCATGTATACTATACATAATATCGATATAATACCTGATGTATATTTAGGTTTTTCGTCTTTATATTATGTTTCTTAGCAATTGGGATTCTTGTCACACGCGGCATAACACAATGATGTGTGCACACTGCACATATGTAATGTACCGGAATTTGGTAACACAAAGTATGATCATCGTTTCGTCACTTCAATACGTTACAATACGACGTGACAATAATGGCATACCTTCAGTTCTGGGTTTTGTTTCTAGCCACACCAATAAAGAACCGTTAAGATTTGTTAAGATTCTGTTATACATATACAGGCTGGTTTTTTCGTTAGGCCCTCTTAAGGCCATTTACTTTTAATTTTTTGTCTGTCATTAATTTTCTAATGTGTTACTAAATATCTGAAGTCATTAGATTAAATTATTTTTCACTCGTTTGTATTTTATATCATAGTATTATCATTATAATATAATACATATTATGTAGGTAATTATAATTATTTTTTTTAACTTAAAAGATAGTTTATGTAGTTATTTTCAATACTTATTATTGTTACCTAAAAAATAAATAAATAATAGATGCAAATATTTGTCTAGTATTTATAATACAGTTTATATAATGTATTTGCAGGTATAATTTGTCTTCTGGTGGTGTTGTTGGTTATAACATCTTTTTTACTATTCATACCTATTGTTGATAAACCAACAGTTGCCTTGTTTTTGATTGAGACCTGAATTTTTAAGTCCTGCCTATTCGTGAACGAAATCAGCTGTATATAAATATTGTATATTGCATACATTGGAAAGGTGTTACAGGGCCTGTTCGAAATAGTGCTTTGGAAACATAAGGACCCGTGATTATTTGTGTAACAAATAATGTGAGTGTCATACGAATATACGATTCGGTTTTTTATCAGTCTCTATAAATTACATTCATAGGTTGGTTAAGTCATGTCTATGTGCAATTTATTTTTTAAGTGAGTTAAGTTTATACAACGTTTGTCAAAGTTATTTAATAGAAGTGATTAATTTATTATCGTAGGAAAATTAGTTAAAAGAAAAAATAATAATTTACTACAATAATACAATATTAATTTACCTATCATCCATAAACGTAAACATAAAATATGAGTATTTTGTTTGGTATAGATTTACCTTATATTATTATACTTGTGTAATAGGTTCACGTTATAACAATAGCCTACGTAATACATTATGTATTCTAAAAAAAAAATAATGTTTTAAACCCTTATAATGAAGATCATATTATACGTATGCATTGTTTCACACAAAAGTACCCACCTTTGTTTTTATCTGTGAAATATAATAGCTTTAACAATTTTTTAGGTTACCATGAATCCTGAAATGACTATGGCCATGAAAAGGCACGAAGAACGGGAGGCTCTGAGGAGCGTTATTCAACAATGGAATGCTAATCGACTGGATCTATTTGAACTTTCTGAACCAAATGAGGTAAATTAAATTTATAAATTAATGAATCAAATATAATTTTCGGTGTTGAATTTAAAATATAGTGTTAAGATTATAAAATGTGAAGTTAATATTCTACTCATATCATCAACTCTTTGAATCTTACTTTGTTGAGAGTCATCGTAAGCGTATAATATCGTTGACGGTCGTTAAGAATTGTCGTTATTATAGTTAATTGTAAATTTAAAAACAATACATTGTCTATCAAAGGCAATGTTTTATTTTGAATGTTGAAGTTTTATTTACGGTACCTATATATTGTATACATTTTACGGTCTGACGCATGGGAATAAGTATCCACAACAGATAGAGTAGGGTGTGCAAAGGAGCAGAACAACCCTTTATTATTTTTCGTAATTTATTATAGGCTTCCAGAAATTAACTTTAAAACATTTAGTATAAACATCGTATTATTGCAATGTGAATCTGAACATTTGATGATTTGATATTTATATTAAAAATGTATCTTTTGAAAAATGTTAATTCGTAGTACCATTGATGATAAATACTTTATATTATACTTGAAGGATGAAATATTTTTTGTCCATAATATACCCGATTTTAAACCAATTTTCAAGTTATGGATTTTTCAAAAAGTTTGTATTAAAGCTTAAAATTGAATGTATTATATATATATATATATAATGACGTGTAGGCAATGATGAACAATGTATTACATAGTGATTAAAAGGATTTTGACATTTATATATTAGTCTTGATTTATACAATAAATTTAAATACTGTTTTTGGCGTATCTGTTTATAATTTATTTAACCTTTGTTTATGAATAAGTATAATTTTATTGGTTTTTAAAGATATTTTATCTTGAGGAAAATATGCAGCTAAAAATATATGTATTAGTATGCACATTTGTTTTAAGATCAGTAAAAAAGAACTTAATTTTATAAGTAGTTTTTCTCGAGTAAATTATTTATACTGTAACGGAGTCTTTTTATTTCAACCGGACATCTGGCCTCTTGAATAGCACGTGCTTTATAGTCTTTTTTTCTATTCATAAAAAAAATGTGTATGTAGATTTCCATATAAAATAATGTAATTCGGGTGTTTGTATGTACAAAGTCTATAGACTATAATATATTAATATTATATATGTATGTTATTTATTAAAATTGGTGGCCCTTCACGGTGCAATAAGTAAATTTGACAAATAATATATTATAATTTATATAAACTACACATGTATATTGTATATATAGTGTGTATATTAATTTACAATTTAGGAGAGTATTCGTGAATAGTTCGTTAATTGAATAAATATAATTTTTCAATCATTTAAAAATATTTGTATTGACATTACGATTATATTGAAAAAGAGTTGTTAATACTACCTACAAGCTAGGTATTTAAATTTTTGAATTATTTAAAAAAAAACATCTTTTTCTGGAGATCATAAAATGTAAATTTGACAAATTACCCATACAAATATAAATTGTACTCTCAAACTTAGGCAGATTATTCATTAAAATTATTACTTAAACTATTATTTTACCAAACCTCTATGATATTAGGTTGGTTTGTACACACCATATGATTTATATTTAAATGAATTCAAGTAAGATTTGTAAGATTGTTGTAATGGTAATAGTTTTCTCAATTTTTTTTCAGTTTTATCTCCTTTATTTCTTACTGTTGCTTATATAAATAATAGTGCTTTAACATGGCAATTTATAAAAGCGATCGTGCTAAGAAATAGAAAATGTAAGAAACATTACAGCAAATATCTTTGATGTTTAATTTAAGAGGATGTCAGCGCAACGTAGATAAAACGCTTTCACCTAAAATCGTTTTTTTTATGATTTTCGAGTAGTCTTAAAGTAAAATCACTTGTTAGTAAATTTCTAGTGGATAATATTTTCGAGGGTATGACATATCGGTTTTATATTTTGTTATTATTTTACTTTGAATTAAACTTTCAAAGTACAAAACATTTTTTGTACATTTAAACAATGTTTAATTTGCTTTGAGGCCATATTCAAACACGATGTGTCGCTTTTGTAATGAGCGATTTTACTCTAAGATTACTCAAATACAAAAAAAAAATAATTCTGCAAATTCGTTTACTATGTATGTTGCGTGTGGGCCAGATAGATAAAACAAACAGTGCGCTGACATCCCTTAATAAACATTTGGATAATTATTTTCTGGCAGTTGTAAGTTTTGTTTAAGAGATTTTCAAAAAGGAAATAATTTTTTTTCTAGTTAGTTTTATGCATAAAAATTACTTAAATTAATTTACATATCAAAAAGAAGTACTAGTTAGGATGATATTATGTCCTCGTGGCGCCTATAGTAGTAGTGATCTGCACGACTACATAATCCTCAGGAGTCAGGATTTTTCGTGGTTCGAGGATATCACTTAGATATTATTATTATACTTAGTTTATTAATATTTATTTATTTTGGTACAATTGCATTACTAATAATTAGAACATTATTAATATGAATTATTGTAATATTGTGGACTTATAGAAGTAAAAACAATATTTCATCTTATTTTAATAGTAAAATGTGTAATACCTATGTAAGACGAATACATTAAATAATATATATATATATTATTAAATATGTGTATTATGTATAGATTATTTATTATAAACTTTATGTTTGAAATTGGATTATATTTGTAAAAAGTCATTAAAAACATGCAATTGATAATATGATGATTTAGCCATTTAGGTATTATTTAAATTAGTGGGCTAATGAGTAATGTTGTTATCATATGCATTGCTGTATATTATGTTTTTCTTAAACATATACTGTCTGTGATATAAATTACGTTTGTACAGTCTATGTACATTATAAACAATCAATTTAATTTTGTTTAAAATGTCAACTTAAATAAATGTGATTAATTATTTTAATTACAAGAATTTTATACTTTTTCAATTGTATTGAATTGTGCATAGTTCCGAGTTAAATTATTTTAAGATAGAAAAACTTAAATATAATATCAACATGATTTTAATTTGCTACCGCATTGGTCAACTATAGTCAACCAGTTCGTTTTTTATGTTACTACTATATTCCACGTTGGCATGAAGATGACCGGGATTTGCTCGCGGAACCTCCACGGTTAATTATTATCAGAGAAGTTTCAATGGATAAATACAACGGTGAAAGAGACATTCTATATATTCACGTTTCAGGTCATTCATCCGATTTAACGTGGTTGTGTGTGCGTATGTAACATAGACACACACTTACAAACATAATATATATATATATTAATTTCATTGAACACACTCATTGTGTACAACGTTCTGATTTCCAATGATGTGTCACATTCTATAGTATTTGAAGACACAGTAAAGAGAAACGAAATATAATTCATAATACTATGAATTGCATTGTTGATAGTAGTATTTGTGTACTCCCTAACCTTGTCGCATTCTTCTACGTCGAAGTTTAGCAAGGTTGCGTAATTGTTGTCGTAAACGTAGTATACTTGGCTGGATTGTTTGTCGATAGTTCAATATGGCGTGTGCTATACTTGTACTTGCAAGCAATAACTACGTGCTTACAAGTGCAAGGAACTTGCTGTAACAGTATTTTTTTAACTGTTCAGTTTATCTTATACTATAAAATTGCTTATCCGGGTTTTAAAATGCATAAGGAAATGTAAAATGTTATCAAAGATGATAAAATATTTTTTATGAACAATTCGACTGTATATAAAAAATGATACAAGTTTTTATTTGTTTTAATTTGTATGGATAAATAATTATTTTTAATTATAGACATATTATATTATACGTCTATTACTAAACTAAACTTATAAATTTGAATTCATTTTAAATTCATTTTGTATTTTTTAATAATCTCATTACTTTTACTTTATTTTGCTAAGTGTGTTCTGCTCATTTTTTTATATTGTCAATTGAGTCATATATAGAAATAATGTATCCTAGAAATACTGACTCAGCATTGTATGTGTTTATTAGTAATCCGATCAGAATAATATTTAAAAAAATTGCACTGTTAAATATTTCATTGTAAGTAATCATTTATAAATACTTATCATTGTGTTAGGAACTGAACCACAGCATTGTGTTCAACTAAAGTTTGAACACTTTGAATACACCCACATAAATTATATTTTATAATCACTGGAATTTGTTGATGAATACAATTTTTATTAATTTTTTTTGGTATCAATAAATTAGCCTAGTACTTGACTTATGATTCGTATCAAATATAATAATCGTATATCAATGTATAAAATAAAAATGTTGGCTTTCGTTTTAGTTTAACCATATAAGTATAACGTACGATTGTTGTATAGTTCCTTGTGTTTTGATATTTTGTATGTAATTATACGTTTTTTGAAAATATTGGAATAAGATATGGCTGATGTTAAAAGTATATATAAATATGACTAAACAATTCATGTAGCATAATATATAATACGATTCTACGGGATTTTAATATAAAAAATTGTTTTACACTTATCAAATCAAACAATAAACACATATTTGTCATTTATTTGAATTTCTACATTAATAACAATTATGTTAAAATATGACAATTTTTTGTTTTACACACTGATACAGTAACACAGCAGTCTTATCATTAGTCTGTATACTAGCGAGTTGTGAGTGGAGTTGTAATGTACTTTGTCGCTCTGAGTATGTCCGTGGGAACTGTAGGCAGGTGGTTTTTGTAGGTATATATAAAATAATGTTGCATTCATTGAAACAATAGTTATGGTGTCGTATTCTCCCATCAGTTTAATAGTATTGAAAAAGTTACCGTATGTATGTATGTATGTATGTATGTATGTATGTACGTATGTGTTTATGTATAATGTATGTGTGTATATGTATGTATATGTATGTATATGTATGTATATGTATGTACTACACACATGTACCTACTTATTTAATTTTACAAAATTCCACATTTAAAAAAAAAATTAATTAATAAATAACTGTGGTTTATTAAGAATATCATTTTACACCTAGTAATGATAATAATATGAGTAATGTGGCATGGTAATGATTCATTGTTTGAAGTTGGGAACCACTGAGTGCCGCGATGACGCATTTCTAAGTGTTCGTAACATTTACCCACATACCTATAATATGGGTACCTACATTAATAATATAATGACATAAAACTTCTTACATTAAATGTTAACGATTTCCCACCAAATAGCTTTACTATGTTATTTTTTAATTACAGGAATTGCTTTTCCACGGTGTAATGAGGTTTTACTTCCAAGAACCTGGTACGGGACAAAAAGTTGCTACCAAGTGCATTCGTGTTGCATCAGACGCAACGTCACAAGCAGTTATCGAAACCCTTATTGAAAAATTCCGACCCGATATGAGGATGTTATCTGTTCCAGAGTATGCTTTATACGAAATACATGAAAACGGAGGTAACTCTTGTGTTTTTAATTTTTATACATTTATAAAATTATTATTACCTAGGTATTATATATTTTATTAAATACACGTTTATTTGTTAAACTTTCATATTTAAATTTTTCTGTTCACATAGATGAAAGAAAACTGGGCGTCGATGAAAAACCATTATTAGTACAGTTGAACTGGCATAAAGACGATCGTGAAGGCAGATTCTTACTACGCCGGATAGATGAAAAAACCAATGTAAATATATTTTTTTTAATATTTATATTACACCTACTTTATATTACTTATTCATCATAACTCATAACTGTATAAGTACCTAGTCATACCTCATACGTACTTAATATATTTTAATAAACGAATTAAATATTTTTTTTTAAGATGCCTGCTGGAACATTCCAAGAAGCGGGATCTAGTTTTAAGCGAAAGCTATCAAAACGAGAAAAGAAACAGCTGAAAAAGCAAGAAAAACTTAATCGCGCTAAAAGTCATGGCTTAAGCCCTAATGATGAGAATGATGCCGGTGTTGCAGAAAAACTATACACAGGTATAATAATTGTACATTTTTGTGTAAAGTAAAATAACAATTTTTTTTGTATTATTATTTATTTTGGTACTTTTTGGTTACTATGACTTTTTAATAATTATTACATTTTGATAATAGTTACATTAATTTTTGTTATAACTGTCAAATTCACTGCATATTATACAATCTATTTTTCATAGATAACATGATACTGTGATTGTAGGTTCTAAATCAATAAAGAATATTAAAGGTTAATGAATAATTTAAACAAACAATAGTTAAAATATTGCCACATTAATAAATGTAACAATGGTACTTTATTAATATTTTATTATTTACTCAAGTCCTGTAATTTTTTATTAAGTCAGTTAGATATGTAATGTTCGTTATTGATCTGATATGGTTTACATCATGTAGAACTACTTAAATAATAAATATAGCACAAGGTGTACAAATGCTGGTATGTTCGAGTGCCCACCAATCGCATTTTACGGAATAACATCATAACGGCAATGGACCTATACAATAATGATATTATAATTTTATTTTTTTGGACTTATTACTTCTATTATAATAAAATGTCATACGTATACTGCCTATGAATACAGTGGTTTATCTATGTTTTCTTCATAGACTGTGCATTAAAGTTAGTACAAATAATGTTCATGTTAATAAATAAATTTTAACAATGGTGATTTTTAAATTGGACCAGTGTGAAATATCACTAATTGATGAGATTATTGCTATAATGGGAAAAAAGAATGTAACTTTTTATTTGCTGCACCTCTAAAAAAGGTTCTGAAAATTATTTAGTAATAATTATAAAATGTAAATGTGCTACAGATTACAATTTTAAACATAGTTACACAATTTTTGAGTTTTTGTATTATCTGTTAAGATAAAAATTAATTTATGGTTAATTTAATTTAGAGTTACCAGAAACAAGTTTCACTCGATCAATCTCTAATCCAGAAGCAGTTATGCGACGCCGACGTCAACAAAAATTAGAAAGAAAATTGCAAGCATTTCGAAGTAAAGATGGTGGTCCTGATACAGGTGGTACTCTCAAAATTTATGGTGAATCTCTTTGTAGAGATGTGCCATATAAAACTCTATTATTGTCAATTAGAGATACTGCCCAACAAGTTGTTAAAGAAATGTTAGCTAAATATGGTCTGGATAAAATGGATCCTCATAATTTTTGTCTTGTTCAGGTATAATAATAAAATTATTATGTGTTTCAATTATTCATATAATTTATCTTACTAATAGTTAATCATAATTTATCATAGGTAAACAATGCAATAGCATTGAATGAAAATAACTCCGGATTAAACAACGGAGTTTCAGAAAATAAGGAAATACTCAACAACAATAATAGGGAATACATACTTGATGATGACGAATGCCCATTAGCTATTTTAATGAATCATCCACAAACTAGAGGTAAGTAAAACACTATTGTTTTTTTTTGTTTTTATTTTTTAATTAAGTATTAAGTTCAAAATAATTCGGGCCATTAATCAATTGTTTTAAAGTATAATATAAAAATTAGATTTTAAAATAAATTTGTCATTTTGAAAATAAATATGTACCTTGGGTAATACAATATCTAATTTTAAACAAATTTCATCTATTTGGAAATTTATCCATTATTCTAATAAGCAGTGATCATTTAATTCTTTAGGTAATTAACTAAATAAAATAAGTATACATTTGTGTACCTATATTATATTGATCAGAGCTGGGTCGGATTAAAAGGGGGGGGGGGGGTAATTGGAATTTGCCACAGGCACAAGATTTAAAAGGTGCATAATATGTTTTGAAATTTTAAACAATCCTTTTTTCTAACATAAAAGTTAACAACACAAAATTGGTTCTCCTGAGCTCAATTTTGTTATGTTGGAAATTTGTAAGGTAACAAGTATAGTATGCTTTTAATAAGAATTCACATTTATTTATTGGTTCATTAATATTTTATATATTTAATGTTACCTATCAATCATAATTTTAGACTGTTAATATTTAATACTAAAATGATTTAGTTTTAAGTAATCTTATTTCATCTAAAATCTAAATAAAAAAAAGATTATGATTAAAGTAATTAAGAATATAACTGTTGAATTTTATTTTACACACTTTAAGATTTTAGAGTTATATCTAAGGGCGATCAGTGGAATTTTCCACTTCCAAATTTTCTCTAGATTTCAGAATGTTAATTGGGCAAACTCGCATTTGATTAGAAATTGTGATATTTAATAAGTATTCTGTCTTTTTTAAAATTGTATTGCCATTTATATTTTAAACCCATCTAGAAACATAGTGGTTTTAAAATGATGTTTATTTTTAATATCTATTATTTTTATTTTTTTCCGTGGATTATATGTGATTTAGTAGAGCTTGAAAAGTGTAGGTATCCCTATTTATTGATAATAAAATTAGAGAGAAGTGTTTCAAAAAATTGATTAATTAAGTGAGGGTGGCTTTTGAAATTTCTTTTTCCTATCATCACCATGGAACGAGACTATTGCCTAACACCGGATTTGTATAATATGTTTTTTGTCTGGATACAAAATATATTATTTCTGACAGAATTTATTTTTGACTTTACAGTTGCCATAATAATTAATAACGAACAATAAAATCGGTATTCAGTTGTATCGGTTAATTGTCATTTTGTAATTTTCTTATATCGGCTATTTGTTATTCAATTACTTTCTTAACGATTTCGCGTTTTAGTTATGGCTACCAAAAATGCATTTATGATTCAGTGTTTTTCTGTGCAACGGCGAAAATATATCAATTTTTTTATGGACATCACTATGTTTATTTATTTATTAAATTTTTTGTATTTTTAATTTGCTATCTTTTTTTTTTTTTATAAAAATGTGTCTTGTTTTGAATAAAATTAATTTTTTCTAACCGGGGATTTCTATTACATTTTCATGTCAACAATTTCATATAAAACAGTACTGGGGAAAAATAATGATAAAGGTACTTACTAAGTGTATCTCCAGTGAGCGGTTTTTTTTCGTGTAAAAGTCTCTTAAGTACATGGTTTCTCCTGTTTATTCTTGATTTAAATCACGTAGTAATTAACATTGTGTAGTTTTCTTACTGAGGACAATTTTATTTTTATAAAAATTGAATGAAAGTTTCATTGCAACATTAATACATTATATTAACCATTTATAAATCAAATAAATGATTACAATTGGTTATATTTAGGTGGTAAAAATGATTTTTAATGGAATTTGTTTTGCATAGTACATTTATAGTTATACAGGACAGTTTTTATAAAATTCCAACTATTTATTTTTTACTCTTTATACAAAAATATTTGTAAAAGATAATTACACTTTTACACTTATTTTTGACAGTAGTATATAATAATTAATAACTAATTCTATATTTGTTTAAATGATTGTCAAGTGATCTATTTAGTGTATACACCAGTCATTATTAGTTGACGGTAATAAATTGTTCTGATACTTTAAGATTCTAACCGGAGCGATGACTACTGTTTTTAAATTAAATGTTTTTTTTTCGTGTTTTTCGTCACATTTTGAAGCAATGGAAGTGCTTCAATTTTCAACATTGAGGGTTGTTTCTGGTAGCAAATTAAATAATTGTTATCTCAGGGATACTAAAATTCTATAATACGTACCTATATCGAAGAGGTATTTTCACGAAGTTTCATCTCTAGTCCAAAAAGTCATTTTTCAAAGAAACGCTTGTAATCCTTTTTTGCAGGTACCTACTTTTGAAGTTCAAATTTTGACGAAATTAGATTTCTAAATATAAAATAGTATTTTATTGTAATCTTTCCTTTAACGATTTTACTTATTTTTTGTAATTTATAAGATTTTAATCGTAGGTACTAGAAACTTTTCGGCTATTACCCAAATTATTATTTTCTATTCACAATGAAATAAACAACATTTTTAGACCAATTCTATGCTATTTATATCATTTTGCTTTTTACATTGATATTGACTTTAATTATTATTACAATACCTATATTATGATATAGTATAATATTTTAACAATTATTAATTATTATGCAATATATGCGATGTATTTGGGAAAAATAACTTCAGACTATGCTTACTGTACTATAATGCCGGGATACATACAAATTTAATTAATTGTATACCTAGACCAATCATGAGCCACTAACTCATGTCTAAGGGAACATAAGGTAACTATTGATTCATTATGATTTATTATGCAACTCGCACTAACCTAATATACAAGTCATAAATTATAAACTATCCATAGAAAATATGGAGGCTGATATAGCATTTCTCCTCAGAATCATTTAAAGACTTATTCAATGGTGAGGTATACTCGACACCACCCTATATTAGACAGCAGACACCAGACTGTCTTCCTCGGTTTATATTTATTTCGTTATTATTTGTTCGTAATTAATTCTATTTTCTTCGATTTTCTTGAATTATTTTATTACATTTTTTCTTTTGACTAGGTGCCTAAATGTCCAAGATTTATATGCAGTAATTCTATAATAGTAAAAGGAGCATTTGATTTTGTTATAATATGCCATAATAGGCAATTGTATGAAGAAATAATAGTTTCTAAACTAACGAGGTCGAAAACATTTTTTTATTTTAAACTATATTCAGTGAGACAATGGATTTTACTTTTTATAGTGATACTTACTAATAAATAAATAGCATTTATCATAGACTTAAATATGAAATTATCATTGCAATATTATGACGCGGCAGCCAGCCTTTTTATTTAAATAGATATGATATGATATGAATTTCCTTTACATATCATACAATTGTTCGTGTTTAAATATGCAATAGTATGCATTATACCCAAAATGTATTTAAAATAAAAATTGAGTTTTATAAACATGATTCGTATCATAATAATCTATTATAAAAAATTAAACATTTATTTTAAGTTTACAAATGTGTTACTTAATGTTATATACAACATTACCATGTATAATTGAATCTTTAGATGTATAATTTGAAGATATTATTGACACGTGGTTAGTTCAGTATTTATATTCATGAGTTTATCATAATAGCTGCAAAACTGCATTATAAACGTAGTAATCGATAAAATTGCATAAAAATTGTTTAGATTAGATAACTCACTTGAACTTAAAATTAAACAAACGTAGCTTACTAAGAAATAAAACATCTGAGCAACCAAAAAATATGCTTATTTTACAATATTCATGTCTAGAGCCGTGCATAATGAAAATAATCCGTAAAAGGTTTATCTAATATATGTGTCACTATACATAGAATCTAGATAAGCATAATATATTCAGCATAATAATTATTAATTAATTAAAAATGTATAGAAGCCATTAAACTCGCATAATGACAAAATAACCAATAATTATAATAATAAATTAATAAATTAAAAATGAAATGTTTCTCCAAAAACAAAAATTATTTTAAATTTTGAAAAATATTTGATAAAAATATTCATGGGCGTGCTCGAGTGTGGGGTATGAAAATTACGTTTGAGCAATATTAATCAACTAGATTAAACTAATGATATTATGTTTAAAACAATAAAATTATATTATAATCAAATGTTATTGAACAAACTGGATATTTTTAAAACAAGTTCTAAAATTATTTTTAATTACATGCATTATGTATAACATGACGTTCATTTTCCAATTTCTGGTTTACACTCCTTTAAAAATGTATTGATGTATAGATACATTTTTTAAATTCTAGATTTTACAATAACATTTTTGTGTAAGAAATTATATTTATGTTTAATAGTGTTATAACTTTGGGAATAATTGGTTAACCAAATGTCCTATTTTTGTAAAAAGATATTTCAACATCATGAGTAAATGCAAATAATACATAGGGTGCCTAGTACCTACTAAAATATTTATTATTCTTTATTTTCTTAAGTCCTCAGTATAAATATTTTTAATTACATATTTGTATGGTACTGAGAAGATCTTATAAAAAAAGAATGTTGAAAAGCTGGGAGGTGGTATTAATTGGAGAATTCTGGCTATTGACTGAGAGGGATGGAGGGTTGGCTGTGTAACAGTATGGTCTTAGGTTCCCAAATGAACCTAAAAAGAAGGAGATTAAAATTGTATTTAGTTAGTACTTGCTTAATTATAACCCGGGGTTAAAATCAAAATATTGAGAGTAGTTAACAAAATACTCGAGAAAAACTAAAAAAAAGTACGGAGGTATTTTCACCGATTTGCTGCATCTTTCGTCTAAATAAACGTTTCTCAGAAAAAAAGCTTGCGAGTTTGTCGAACGCAATGTAAAATATCTAATTTATATAAATTGATATATATACTGTAGTCTTAACTAACCCCCAATCTCCTTCCCCAGAGAGAAATCCCTACGACACTGAGCAAAGGTAAACTGTAGATCGCGGCACGGTCGAAGACCTATTTCTCCAAATTGTGTTACGTATTTGTGTAAACGATGACAGACCATAAAGATAAGGATACATCGGCCAATCAGAAGCCGTATAGTGTCGTCCTCGTGTGTCGATTTTTTTTAATGTTAATATGTATTAATGTATTATACTTAGTACTTATACGTCAAAAGGATAATAATGCGGTGGTGTGTGTCCGCGGCGTCGGTCATGTATGGTGGTTAGCGTGTTACAGAGTTTAGAGCGCGCAGTGGGAAAGTCCTCGTCCTCGGCGAGCGCGCCGATTGCTGAAGATCTCAGTCACGCTGTCGTATCGTATCGGTTCGCATGGCGCGCTCGTCCCGCGGGACTCCTGATTTGTCCGTTATAATTAATAATAATATGAACGAATTATAATAAAACGTGTCAACGACAAATATATTACCCATACGCAGTCGACATCATCGAGCTTTTACCGAATAAATTATTGCACACAATGGTCTCGACGCGTATGTTGACAGAAAAAAAAATGAACTTACTCGTAAAATATTGTTTTCAATAAAATCATATTATATAAAGTTTTCGATCAGGAGGAGAGATTAATTTTTTTCTTGTCGCGTTCTATTACGGAGTAATCTCACCCCAAAATTGCGTATAATATTGTGCCCCCCTTCGGTATCATACAATTGTAATACCTACATAATATAATATCGCATGCATACGGAGTGTTCACGTTGTCAATTCGGAATTCCGATTCGCACCGGGTTTGTGGTTCGCCGCTGCCAATCGTATTATTATTATTTATTTTATTATTAAGTGTTATACGGTCAAGGTTGTTGTTGTTGTCGCCACCACCGCGTTTTGTATACTCACGTAACGATCACACGACTCGCCCCGTGTTTGTACCCTGACGACGTCGGCCGCGGCAGTGGTAGTGACGACCAACTGTACTACTACGACGACGACGACGACAACACTTCAAACATGATGGATTGGGGTATACGACGTAAGGAAAATGACTGCAATGCGTCGACACGGCGGCGACGTTCGCGCGTTCTTCCGTTTTGTAGTTATACCTACCTCTATAATACAAATATACAGGTTAATCTATTTAAACCGCATACATTGATTTTTCTAAGTAGATTTTTGTATTTTTGAAAAAAATATATGTTATTGTAGTACTAAATATTTATCTCTATATTATTACCAAAAAACATTACATTTTTAGTTTTTTCATTTTAATATAAAAAGCTCAGTGTTTTGTTTGACCTACAAATATTGAATATTGAAAACGGGTTACTATTAACTAACATTTAAAGTTAAAATAAAGGGCGAAAGGTATCGTTGTGGGTTATCACGCTGTGTAAAAATGGTTCAATATTCTATTCTGGTACGTCAGGGGTGGCTTCGGGGGGAGGGGGGAGCGGCGCCCAAAGACCGTATTTCTAAAAAATTGTATATTGTTAAAAATAAAATTACAAAAAAACATATAATATCGGAAGTTTTTTGAAAATTATGACTCGCTCCTTCCACCATGTCTCTGGAGCCGCCCCTGTGATACATCAACATAAATTGAGAACAATATTCTGTTTCTGATTATGAACTACAAAATGAAACCTAAAAATCACTTTGATAAAAATATAGAATAAAATAAAACTTTTTGTTAAAATATTGTGTAATATTATAAATACTTCAAAATTTTAACTGTATAAATATATTTTTTTCAAAAACAACAATCGACTGAAAATTAGTGTATCCCATTTAAATGGATAACTCCTACAACACTTCGTAACAATATATTAGGTGTATATTATATAATATATATTTATATAATATAAGTTTAATATATTGTTTAAATAATATGTAATAATAGTATAACACTGCTGTGTTTATTGTAGTATTTTTTTCCATATAAATTTGTCCTTATAACATAATAACAATATGTACAATAGGGTTATATTTTGAAAAGTGTATATTACGTTTATTGACACACGACTCTGTTTTTATGTTGTTTTTTCTACAAAAATTATAGGTACAGTGTAAGGTTTTTGGGTCGCCGTTCGTTTGTGAGTCGTCGTGTCGTTTGAAATACACATTCGTACGAGACGTCGATAAAATAGTGTGTATGTTACTTATTTTTGTTTTACGTCTTCCGATTTTCT
Organism: Myzus persicae; assembly: GCF_001856785.1. NCBI lineage: Eukaryota > Metazoa > Arthropoda > Insecta > Hemiptera > Aphididae > Myzus > Myzus persicae. The sequence goes on from NW_019104300.1 coordinate 84,889, forward strand.
TCTCTTCTGATTTTTTTTCTGTACACATGGCTTTATTTTTTTTATATAGATGCGGTTGTTGTTTCATTGTATAAACGACCAACGACCGATTTTATACCGCGTGCCTCTGCTATATAGAAAAACGCCAGCGTTGGCATATTCGCTGTCTATTATATTGTCGGTTTATTCTTTATGTAGATATATCGTTCTTTAATACTAAATCTTCTTCTGAGTTTTTTTTTATTTTAGTTTTTTTGCATGTGATTCTTTATCACTTTAATCGTAAATTGATCACAATCATTTTATGTAGGTATTGTGTTGATACACAACGCACAGTATAAGACTAAACACATCTGGAGTTAGACCACACAATTTAATGTTCGGCAATAAAAATAAAAAGCCCATAAAAAAACTTCCTAACATTCGAATAACTCAGTATTTGCGAAATGATGTTTATTTGGTGGTTTCTATATACCGTTGACGTATTGCTAGACTCACTGTAAAATATTGTTATCCGCCAAATGTTAATGTTCTTATAATGTATCTTATCAATTTTAATTGAAATAAATAAATTAAATTATCGAAAAGTATAACATTTATTTGAAATGTTGAACGTGTATAGGATTGATTGTTTTAACAAAAATACTATGTATGTGGTATATGAGTTATAATACTTTAAAATTTGAATTGTATAGTAATTTTTATTGTATTTAGAATTTTCCAAAAAAAGTGCAATATAGATACTTATTTTTGGTGTATATTTTGCTCTACTATTTACCTGTTTTTTTTTGTTTGTAATAAGATATTTGGTTGGCTTAATACTCAAGTATTTAGCTGTATAGTGTTGTTTTCCTAATTGGAAGTTAATCGAATAACATAGGTATGTATGTTATTATGATAGCGAAGAACAGCAAAGAATTTCTTAGAACTCACGTTTTGTTAGAAAAGTAATAATATTGTATTATCTTACTATTACGCATTCGAAAAATTTTGATTAATATTTTTACTTTACTTTTATTAATATTTAATATATTGTAGTAAAAAAAAATGTATTTAATTTAAATTATAATGATGTTATTTTTATGATTAATTTTGAATTATAACAAGTGAACGCCATTAACATTTATATACTACCTATAATAAAATAGCTTCTAATATCAGACTATATTCTATTCATTGTAAATTCATTTAAACATTAATTTTATTGTAATTTATAAATGATTAATATGGTTGACATAAAGTCATAAACATCGATTTTAATATTTTAAGTTCAATAATGGATTTTTAATTCTGAATACTTTTTTTACCAAATGGAAAAAATACATGTAGGTCAATTTTAAATTTGAATATTGATGTTAATCTGGTCAAGGTTTAAGTAAATCTAGTTAACATACCAACTTGTAGGTAATGTCACATAAATCCTGCAATGTTTAAAGTGTATCATTGTGCATCGAGTAGATGAGTACGACATAAAAATAAATATGAATCGTATGTAATTTTATTTACTCAATTTCCTTAAATTAGAATTGTTATATGATATGAATACAAATTTGAATGAAACTTTACAATTACTTTTTTTTAGTTATTTTTTAAGTATTTAATAATTTATTATGTTGTTTGTTTACCTCAAAATTATCTGAATTTCCAAATTCTCCAAATAATAAATTTAATATAAAATGTTTTTTACTGAAATACACGAAAACTGCAGTGCTGTCTCACGATTATTATTATAACTAAAAACATGTTGGTAGTTGGTTTTTTTAACCGTTAGATAGCATACTAAGTTTTGAAATACCAGCTAAATCGCATTTATTATCAAAAAATCCACACATTTGTGTTTGTATATAAGTATATTTTGATGCAGTAATATATATATACTTTCTAAAATGGCTTAAATTTAATGTATTTTATAATTTTAAGAGTTTTATATATTCATGAAGTCCCATCAATGGACGGTCTCTTCTCTTATTGAATCTGTCTGAATTGTTGTAAATAATTGTAATTATCAACCCGTTTATTACTACGACCCTATTATTTCGTCTTTTCTATATTATTCTTTTATCACTTGTGCTTATTGTAAGCCTTTAAATTACAGATTGTACAATTCTCTTGTTTAAAAAAAGAGTTTTATAAATGATTTTAGTAAAAAAAAAATTCTAAAAATTCTAAAATATTAATTAAAAATATAAGTGCGTAATATTTTTCTCATTTTTAAACTATTATTATTCAATGGTTTCTTCATACCGATTAAAAAGTAATAAAAAAAAAAAAAAACATTGATTGATTGAATACAGTTTAAAATGTATTTAATATTACTAAACTTTTAAACTAAATAGGATTATCGTAGGTGTCTATATATGTTTAACTTCCGTCATTTCTATAAATTAGACTTAATATTCGTCTTGCATATTTTAAAACTTTTAATTAAATTTGAAAATTAAAAAAAGAAAAGAGCCCCATAACAAATAATGAAAAGGTACGTTTTGAGGAAAATAGAAACGCCCCTTATCGAATTCGACTAAAAACGATAAAGCGATTTTTGGGAAAAATAAACCTGTCTATTGCTTAACACAATAAATGGTTTATTGTATGTCAAAATATTTAATTAATAGATAATCATAACTCAGAAGTTAAATATTTTAGAATAAATTTACTATTTAATTTATTATTTTAAATAATAAAAATTTACTATTTACTAACTACAATACTATGTATGTATAAATGACCCTGGATCATTGAAATTCAAAAATAGATTCTTTATATGCGCTAAACAAAAAAATATTCTATTTGATTTGGAAATTATATACAAATAACTTAAGAGGATGCTACCCATGCGTTTGTTGTCTCCGTCTTTTTCATTCAGTTGTGTGCCGCTAGTTCTGATATTAGAGTAAATTTAAGTGTTTTCAAACTTTTAGGTAAGAACATTATCTATGCTTAAGTGTCAGTGGATTTTCGATATTTTCATTTTCAAGCAAGCATGTTAAATATGTGCAAATCATAAATGCTCATATCTCTCTTGAAAATTAAAGTATCCAAAAATCCGTCGACGCTTAAGCACAGATAATGTTTTTACATAAAACATTGATAATAGTTTAATTCACTCTAATATCAAAACTAACAACACACTATTGAAACTAGTGAACGAAAATGTTTTATGTCGTACGTCTGTAAGACGGAGACAACAAATGCGTGGGTAGCGTCCTCTTAATATTTTTGCTTCGGTGTATTGAATGTAATATTACATCCACAAACCATTATCTTTTAATTTTTTTTAGACACTAAAAGACAGAATTAAATTAATGAATAAAAAACAAACAATTTTAATTTATTATTTAATTCATTTATACAGGACTTACCCACACATATAAAATATTGGACAAGTGGGTACCGCTCTACTGTACTTATACAGTAGTTGTCGAGTATGTAATTGTAATGGATAAACATCGCATATAAAATACGATTTTAAGCGGAGACATTGTGTCTTTCTATGGATAATCTGTGTATAAATAATCAATTTTAATAGTTAAAAAAAAAATTAATAAAAATCGAAAAAATCTCATGGCATAATAGCGTAATAGCATAACTTTCCGGTAAATTGTTGTTATAAAAGGTAGAGCACTTTTTGGGGAATATTCTGTTAAAATATTTTATATAAGTTATTAAAAGACACACTTTCATGAAATTCTAACTGAAAAATAATTTTTTCAAATTTTCGGGATGAATTTTGTTAGAATTTTAACTTTAAATGCATATAAAAAATATTCTTGCTTATGAATAATATTTTTGAACTGATATTAAAGAAACTTATGAGGAACCTCTCATTACATTTTTGAGCTTTTTTACTGAGTGAAAAAGTTTTTATTGTTAATTTAATATTTAATGCAAAATTCGAAAATTTTCTCAAGGTTATAAATAGCTAAAAAGAGAGTCAAAACATTTCGAAAATGTCATCATGAAAAGAAGATGTTAATCTAAATTCTGGGTGAAAATTTCAAGTATATGGTTATTAGTTTTTGAGTTACAACAAAAATATAAAAACGATTTTTCAAAAAATATTGGTTTTTTTGCTTAAAAATTCTTATATGTCTTAATATTTTGTGTGTTTTTCTTAACGCGTTCGAAAACTACTGAGAATTTTATATTTTGACTTCCCGAAATCCGAATGTACCAAAAAGAGTCACTTTTCTATCTGAAAAGATGTTGATGTCCAAATTCTGAACATTTTTATTACCTTAATGTTAAAATAAATACACATCATTGTAAATACAATATATTCATTGTTATTATTAGAATTTGTTGAAAATAATATAATATGTAGCTTATAAACTGAAACTTTCATCGTCAGATAATTTATATTGTTGTATACACGAACGGTCTAAGACGGCGTGTTGTATAGGCATTATTAGTACGTTGCAGTGTTTATGCAGTTGTGTGTTTAGTACTTACATTTCGTATTATTTTATAATTATTTATAGTATTATTATATAACATAAATTGGCTGAATGAATAGTTTTATAACACAAAAGTGATAAATGTTTAACTGTATATATTTAGATTATGTTAATTATTAACGATGAAATGTCCAATAAACTGCCTACGTAATTTCCCGGCTTATGATTAATGATGGCAGTTATGAATATCCCAATGTGTATATAGGTATTGTGTATTGTCCTTTTATGAATAATATTTTTTGTTAAACGTAGCAACTGTTGTATATTGTCAACGATATTTTAAAGTATGAAAATTGAATACTCAAAAAAATTTAAGTTTAATTAAAAATATAATTATGATTTAGTTGTTTCATACTGGAGAAACTTAAGTAATATATATGCTGTAATTAAAGAAATTAACTGCTGTTGTATGTACTAGTTTCGTAAGATTATAATATTTCAAGGGATTTTATAGAAGCTTCTTTGTATACACAAAATAAACTGAATTTAAAAACATGTATTCAGAGTTTTTTAAATCAAAATAAAGACCTTAATCTAATTTATAAATATTAATACATTTTCGTTTGTTCAGAAATATAGAATTTTTGTATTTGGTATCGGGAAGTTGGTATCCCAATAATTGACGTATTTTTCTATGAAGCCTTATTTTCTGACGACCTTTATCATTTATTTTTTTAGTGGAGCGACTTGTTCACCCGCTTCCCCCATAACAATTATATTATATTATTACGTTTTTGTATGGCTTGGAGACAAAAAATATTATAAAAGATTTAACTTTAGCTTATAGACGAAACAATTACCTTATTTGAATGTAAAATTTTGAATTTTATACTAAATATATGGTATCCCATATAATGGTTTGGATGCTATGTGCCTAATACATTTCTATGTTATAAATATTTTTACCTAATGAATAGGTAGCTTTAAAAAATGTAATTAAAAATGTAAATTGAACCTGCAGCGTCTTCCTAATGCTGTAACTGCTAGTATCGTTAGGGGCTTAGGTTTTCTGGAATATACCATGTACCATGTTTGTTGAATTTCAAATAAACTCAATCTATACATTTCTCATATTATGTAAATACAAAAAAGAAATATGAAATATTTACACACATTTTTTTTATAAACAAATCAGCAAATTAACTGTTTAGATTATATTAACAGGGTATCAATATCTTTGATTTTTTTTACTTATGGTAGAAATTACATTATTTTCAGTGAAGTACTTCTACTTCATGACCTACTAATATAGTCTAATGCATTTTGTATCTTAACTGTCTCATGCAAAATTAAAAGGACTCCAATAGGAAGTAATTTCATTATGTGGTTTCTCATCTGTTGTAAATCTCTTATATCAAGCATCAGTTGTGTGATTATTTTTCTCCATTAAATAGATTGCATCATTAAAACAATTTACTTTATCAAAAACATACATACGTTTAAACGTTAATAATCTTATTTTTTCTTTTTAGTATGGTTACAAACAGTTTCTATAAACATACACTTGTAAGAATGCTTTACTTTTTACGTTGATATTTGTCAGATTCTTTTGTTTGATTGAAAATAAATTAAGGGGTTCCCTTTTGTCATTTGATATCTAAAAAAATAACAATAACATAAATAATAAATAAAGTATTTATGTAATATATGGAATGGGCACTATATATCGTACTCGTAATTTAGTTACAAAAGCAGATTACAATGATACTTAGGCAAGATAGTGTAGTTGACACGCGAAGGCCGTTTGAAAATTGATAATCAAATTAAAATTGTCCGCTCGAAGTAGTCTATTTAATTTATTTACGAGGTTCAGAACGCTGAAATCGATAAAAACACAAAAGTGACATTGTTTTGAAGTTTTTTTGGACATAATTATAGTGCCTATATAATATAATAATTTAATGACGAATTCATCTAATGTTCCAAGTAGGTATAATGGTGTTGAAACACATAAAAAACGAACAACAATCATATATATTTGTGTATGTCGCCATTAATTTAATACAATTTTTAGAATCTTAACTATTGTTTTATTAATTATGAACTTATAACTATCCATGTTTATCTAAACCCAAATGTAATTAGTAGGGCTAGGGTTAAAAAAATATTTTGTTTTATATATCAAACAATAAATATATTTTGTTTAAAAATTAATCACAAATAATACAGTTAAGTATTTTAGTATTAGTTTTGAAAATATTCCTGGAAGGCTTTTCAAAAAGTTGTCATAATTTAGCACCTTTATTTCAAACTTAGGCATTCTTAATAATTGCCTGTATTAATCTTATGGTAATTTATTGTCATCTACAGAATTTTAAATGTATCTACGCTCGGCAAACACGCGTCATACTACCGATTAGTAAATTAACTCATGAACAAGTATGGTCCATAATTCTATTAAGATAAACTCGTATATTTTACTCGGTACATCTGGCCATGTCAGTTTTATAAAAAAATTATGTAGGACATGATAATAATTTCAGATCTTCATTAGATAAATATGAATTAACATAAGTACGTTTTACCAAAAAAAATATTCAAAAATTCAAAATATGCAAAGTAAAAATTATTCTATTTAATATAGTTTGAGCTAACTAAACCGTTGACATAACTAAAAACCAATGTATACGTTTGGATTAAAGGAAATAAATCCCAGTCCAATATTGATTTATGTACACATTGGAACAAAAACAATAGGTACACTATAGGTACAAATTGAATATAAAAACACTTCTAACAGATGTACTTCAGTTAAAAAAAACGTAGTGTCTTTATTTGTAGTAAGTAATAATTAGTAAGTGATCATATATAATATATATAATTCATATCTATTGGTTCTCTCGTTAATTTTGTGTAATCCTTGTAAAGTTTTTGTAACTTACAATTAGAATGATTATTCTACACCCTTGTACATCAGTATACTTTTGCTACTTATAAGCATAATAATTTGTTCAAACGTTAATCGTTTTAATTTATTTTTGTAGTGTATTTAGAAAACATTACAAATTTGACTATAATTTATTAAACAGTATTGTACTAGGTACAGCGCTTTTATTATTGATATTTCGTTTTATCTATTACAGGAATAACGTATTTAAATCTAAAAATTTACGCATCATTCTCATTTTTATTTTTGGATCACGTTTAGATTTCATTTTGGATAGATCCAGTGGTGTATTGGTAAATATATTTATGGGTATACGCACTAATAAAATATGTATAATCTACCAAAAAAAAATTTTCTCGCTTCGCTCGTAGTCAATAATCATTACAATAATTAGGTGACTTAATCTCTTATATTATATTATTTTTATTTTATTTCTTTATTAAATTTTCAGTATTTTTACTAATATAATAATATTAAAATTAACACTGATCATCAATGGAACCGACTAGTATTCATTCTTCTTTGTCAAACGATACTACGATAAGTACAATAAGTCGTAAACTCGAATAGCAAGATTCAAGAAGGAAAATACCCATTATTGCAGTAACAATAATTTATAAATAAATCTATAAATAAACACCATAAACCATTTAATTGGCCATAGCCTGATAAACACTTAATAACATCAGTGGTTACAAAAACATAACATCGCAAGAAACACATTTGCCGCGCGTTATAATTTATAAATGACATAATACAGGTTGAGAACCATGGACTGAGCATTCATACTCCATATTGGTAATATTACATAATATTTTAATAACATCTATTTTTCAAAATGTTATTAATAAATTTAATTTAAAATTCATTATTATATTAAAATAACAATTTTTCCTATGAATAATTGGTTTTCGAGTTATTTTAAGAGCGTATACCCGTAAAATGATATTTTACATTGGGTATACGCTGAAAATCGAAAATCTGCTGACGGGTATACGGCGTATACCCGCGTATCCGTACCAATACACCACTGGATAGATCACATCGTCTTACTTTTTTTTAGTGAAGATAGCGCCACCGTTTTAAAGGGTCTCGTGCGTATACAATTTTGATGGGTGACTCGCCAATCCGCCAGTCATACTAAATATATTGGGCGTTCCAGCATAACGCTGCTTGTGTGTTAACTTTAAATTGTGTTTCGTAAACTAAATTTAGTTTTTTTTATAATAATTAATTAAATTTTTAAAAAAATGATTGGTCTTTGGTCTTATACAAATTTCCGACTACGAAATAAGGAATGTGAAGTGCTCTTAGGTGGTATAGTATTTTTTTTATGTTTTAAAGTTTAATAGTCTTAATTAATTCATAATTAGTAAAGTATATTTTTATGTTTAATTTTCAATTTTTAATTTAAATGAATTAAAAGAAATAAAACATTTTATTCGTCACATTATAACGTTTAAATCATATAAAACTAGCATAGTGATAATACAACTATTACTATCGAGAAACTATAAACATGTCGATGGGTATTTAATTTATAGAATGGTGTATCGTGTTTTCCCATAAAATTAAGCTTTTAAAATAATTAAGTTTATTGTGATTAATTTATTATATGTAACATTGTTAATTCGTAAATACTTTAAATGTAACTTTTTAATTTATGAATTACTTCAGTCTCCGTAATCTAATAGATTAGTTTTAAATCAATCTTATTATATTAAACAAAAATGTATATAGTTAAAGTTTAACACACTAACGAACTAACAGTGAAGTTTTTGTTATAAATATTTAACTTTGCCTCACTTAAATCTTAAAATCGTAGTAATTTTATAATTTGTAATGGGGATTTAGCTGCTAATATTTTGTTAGAGCTATATATTACCACGGTAATTAGTTACATTTTAAATAAGCTGAATAGGTATTTTCATGACACAAAAGTGTTTATATTTTATTTTAAATAATTCAGTTAATATTTAGTATATCGTTTATAATTGAATATAATGATGTTTATCTTGCATGCTATTTACTTAAATGTTTCTTCAACTAATGTATGACTAACTGGTTTAGTTGAACACACATTCGTATTTCCTTGAGTAGAATTCCATTTATTTGTTGTTTTACAAAAGCCGAAATAACCAAACGAAGGTGGTTTAAAGGAGTTGTTGCCTGTGCACTCAACATCGTTCACAAAAGGGCTTATAGAAATTGCATTACGTGTTAAATAAAAATATGGGTTGCTCTAGAGGTTTGTAATGACAATAATACATGCTGGGAAGAAATCCTCTATTCAAGCTTTTGATTTTCGTTCACGTAGCCACGTAGGTATTTCAATCTTGAGTAAGAATGTTCTCGCCAAACCCATATATATATATGTTTATATGTGTAAATTTGCAAGTACTTACCGTCATATTTTACTATTCAAGCTGTTTTTTTTCACAATTGTAACTATATGTACCCATCCAATACATTTATGAAACATCGCGTTAAAGAATTAACTATTTAACTATTTACTAATTATGCAGTTTGATTTTCGTTGAATTATTTTAACTTAAATATAACTTCCTCGGTGTATTTTAATTTAACGCTACAAATGTCTCGAAGGATAGATTGATCACGTCGCGGTTTTAATCGTAATTTAATTGACGAAACCTGAGTAGTAATACTATCCTACATTGAAACTCTCCGAGGCTGCATATACTAGGTTTAACTCGTTTAGACTCGAGGGTCTACTACAGTTTGTGTAATATGGAATAGAAACGTGAGTTGTGTATGAAATAAATTTTAAGAGAAAAACAATTCCCTACATTTTTATTTTTTAAATTGTATTTTACAAAAACAATTCTCAAAAAGACTTTAAAACTAAATACTGTTTTGCCTTTAAAATATGAGTGGGATTTTTTGTGCTGTTATTGAATTTCATTTTCTTAGAGCCCTGGAGAGCTACGGGATTTAAGTTGGAGTTCTATACTCCTAACAAATAAGGTATGATATTATGTTATTATCTATATACCTACTGAAAATATATACAACAATATTAAAGCGTAATTGTGTTTTATGAGAGTTTTCTTTTAAATTATTTAAATTCCTGATTAGCATATAGTTTATTTAAATAAAATATTTAACTCGATTTAATCATCGTTTGATATAATAATTCAATATGTGTTATTTAAGATCCTAAAAATATAATGTGTTCTATTCGGGCTATGATAAATAAGGCACTAAAATCACCGTCAATTTCAATTATAGTTTTAAACCATGTTTTTTATCCATCGTTTTCATTAACTTTAACATAAATCGCTTTATACCTATTTGCCCTATAGGATCTGAAAATACACAACTACGGTATATCATTATTTGATAATTTGTAACTGATAGGCTTTAAATTAGAGTATTTGGGTTTTCGTATTTGTATACCAAATTTGTTCGTAATATATGGAAACAATATGTTATGGCAAAACATTTATTGCAATTTAAAACTTATTGGGGTATCGCATGTAGACATGATACGATAAGGTAGAAAAAACTATTGTAAGCTTTTTCTATTAGCTTACCTTGTTATACAATATATTGGCTGACTAATAAATCAAAAAACTGGAAAATGGGTTTTTCGAATGATGTATTACTGACAAAGTAATTCTGAAGAAATCCATTTTTCTTAATTAATTAGATATTAAAAATATATATATTTTTTTCTAAATAAAACCATGTTAGATGTGTATAATTTCCAAAGTTTCGTGTTTTAGACATAATGATATGATATATACCTCATTTGTATACATATAAACTTGATGTAGCATAATAACATTTCGTAATTAGTATGGGGTGAAAAAATGATAAAAAATATGTAGTACATGATATTTGCATTACTTAACCTGTTACCTATCTTTATTTAATACCTATATCTGTTAATGGTATAACATTTAAGTTTTACTTTTTTTTAGTTTGTAATGTCATTGAAATATTTGAAACATCGTGGTGATGACACATATTTTGTGACTCATGATTTATATCGTTAGTTGAAGACTAAAAATTCTGTATGTTTGTATACAATTATAAATAATAATTGCCATTGGGCATATAAAAAACTTTTAAAAGTAGGACGTTCAGTTTTTAATATTATTTCCTTATGGTTTGAAATACAATAGCATTGTGTTTTAAAAAAATAAAAATAATATCAAACTTTTTCTAGTTTTCGTAATACCTAGTATTTTTTTAGATTGTATGATGTTTTTAATTTGCAACCTATATTTTTAATATCGTTTCAATTATACCAAAATATTTATGAGAAACATAACTTATTAGTTTGGAATATCGAATCACTATGTTTTATTATTCATAATTCATAACTACCTAATTATTGATTTGAGGAGTTGAGTGGCAGGAAGAGGAATTTCTATGCGTTCTCGTCTAAACTTTAAACCGTATTAAGTAATTAAATATTTTATATTTGTTTTATAACACTTTTCTGAATTTGACGAAAATTGAATAATTTAATTTTTTTGTAAACATGTAAGTGTTGTATACAAAGTTTTCGTATAATGTAGATCATTTTTTGCAGATATAAGCGTTTTATATAAAAAAAAAGTCACCTTATTGAAAATATTATTGCTATACTTACTTATTTGTTTACCGTTACACAGGTAAAAACTGTGCAGTAATGACCTACACAATTTTTGGATTGTTTTCACATGAACAGTATGTAAATAACTATTGATGTATTGAAAATATAATCATGGTTATAAATATTTATATATAATATATATCTTTCTACAATATTAGTTTTTAAAATATATTTTCATGATAAATAATGTTACAATTTTCATATTTCAATATCTGATAACAACAATATTGCGTAAACATGAGAATCGCGTAACATTGTGTTTTTGGCAATTTCGGTTCTACTGAGTTTCTATTTTTTTTGGCCCGCAATCAAAATAGCTTTTTGGAGTCCTATTGGTCGTTTATTCGTATAAAATATATGTTGCAGTACAAACGGAATCAAATGATGGCTATATATTTGGAAAAATGTTTCTGATATGATATGATAGGTAGGTTATTAGAAAAATCGCATGGGATTGTACCTACAAATGTTCTATAGCTAGGTACCTAGAAGAACTTTTTGTCTTTAAACTTTTGATTCAATTTATGTTATTCTTCTTATACCCTCTAACCATTTTCAATTTCTGATTTGTACATAGTAAAAGAAGATATAATATTGTTTTTTTTATAGATACATATTTTTCTAAAATATTTTCTAAGAATTTATAAGCATTTAAAACTAATATGTTAATGTATTTTTAAACTAAATGTAATTTAAAATCGATCAAAAAAATATAAATAGTTAAAAAATACATAATAGGCGGTTTTGAAAACAAAAATGTTTTACCTAATTTATAAAAGTTATAAATTACTAAGTATTATATTAAATATTTATCATGTAAATCAATTATGGAAATGATTTGATATTTATATTCCGTTTTAATACAATTTACAGTAAAATATTTAAGTGTTGCTTACCTCATTGCTTGTTAAAAAATAATTTAACTTAATGTGTATATTATTAATTATTATAAAAGTGGTAGCTACAGTTATAGCCTAAAACGTATGACAATATGATAACAGTCAATTCTATATTTTAATATAATTGTTTTTGGGCTGGATACACGTTTTTTTGTTTCTGACCGATTTTCGTAAGATTTTCGTTATCATGGTTACTTATTAACAAATACATATTTATGGCTCATACATAGATTTTAATTGTAGAGGAAAAGTATTGAGTAGCGTGGTATGGTAATTTGTATATATTTTTACCTCTACAATTTTACAGTTATACGATTTGTTTATATTGTTATCAGTCTGCAAACAATGAAGGTTCTAAGTCGATTATCATGTTTTTGCTTCCAGACTGTTCACATTTTCAATGTCTCGTCACGTAGAATTTATACCCACCATGTTGGCAAAGTTTCCTTATAAAACTTTCGTTTTTTTTACACATCAGCCGCTCCAACTTTCATGTATGTTCATGCTGTGGAGTAATGGTTGAGAAAAAAAACCTAACCTAACTAAAGTACCTTCATACAATTATATAGGTAGTTCTACATCATAAATCATTGGACTCATTCTATAGGTTAAAATATGATGGTGATGAATTGATTACACTCACTCATGCATTAGATCACTTACGTCCATCGTTTTTGAATTTTATGCCTCTTGGTGTTTATAATTATTTCCAGCCCGTTTGTATATAAAAACAAAATAATGTGACCAAAATTGTTTTTATTGCATAAAGTTGCTCACAGTAAGGTGTACCAAAAAAAAGAAACAAATTACTGCATTTAGGTACATATATACTTTTACCGCAATTATAACAATATAATATACTATAATATAATTGGAATGGGTATTATAATTTCATTTCACTGGTCTATATGAAAATCGCGTGCAAATAATTTTTAGGGTGTGTCGGTGGCAAACTGTAATTTTAAACGGAACCATAACGAAAAACTTTTTTTGTATTCTGCGTTGTTGGAAATGTGCGCAACGCAAAATCGTGTAACCGTTTTGTGTTAGATATAATACTGTGTGTATTAAATGAGGATATAGGCAAGTCCGATGTGTTTATAATTTACATATCACTCGAGATAAATGCACGTGTGTTTCACCCATTGTCATGGCAGGAAACTTCACTATGGCTCTAAGTATATGTCGGCTGCTTTATACTTACTTAAGGTACAGTTGATTTAATAAACTAAGTACCTACTTATATGTGCGTGTGTACATTATAATGTGCGTATATCGTTCGCTTCGTTGTGGTTTATATAATATACATTATATCCGTATAATATTCTTGCAACTAAAAATGAAATGGATATTGATTCGTGGTAGGCGTCCCGGAAATATGGTTTTAGTTTTGACAGTCGTGTTTGTACAGTTACGCTGTTTGTATTTTATATGATGAATACTTTTGTATATTATGTATATTGATAATCAGGGTAGTGGCATATTATAAGTGTTTAAAAGTTTGTTTATGTTTTTCTTTTATCTGCATTAAGTATTACATATACAGTTTGTTCGATTTTAAATATCTTATATTTTATATTGTAGGTATTATATATTTATAGACAAAACACGATTGTATTATATACATATTGAAATTTTATGGGTGAAATAATGACGAAATAAAACTTTACTTTTATACTAATCATACTACCTAATAATATATTTTAAGATGCAATTAATATCTGTTCTAAAATGTAATCAAGTAACGCGGTTCTGAACAATATGTTTTCGAATTATAATTTATATTCGTGGTTTAACAGCAGAACTATACAAAACTAAATTCGTTAATATTTTTTACAGTACCTATAGGCTATAATACTTTTATAAAAAGAACTGCCAGTGTTTATGTCATATTGGTATATAAATACCGAAATACGGAAAAAAGCTAATCAAAAATGTATTTTTTGATCAGCGGTCAAATTGATCAAAATATATCAAAATGTAGGCGTTGGAGTTACTCTTTAAAAAAAGTCTCCTGTCAGGTTTGAAAGCATTGTTGTGTTCTCTTTTATATAGTTTTTCCAAGGATGGCGTTTTCAATAAAATAATATACAAAATGTTGTTATACTAATGTTTTTAATATAAATATACATTCATCTCATCTAAAGTAGTTCTTAAATTACGTTATATTAATGTATATAGTTAAGGCAATAAAGCTGCTGAGAGTTTTCGAGGCTGAAACATTACCTACTTAATATAATTTTTGAAAATGTATTGCGAATAAATAATTGACGTACTTAGGTATTTACGCTCTTTAGTGATTCGCCCGATTTGTTTGATTTATATTAGTGATTATACAACGACAGGGTGTTTGAAATGGTAGTTGAGTTAATTATTCAAATGTTTAATATTGGTTCTTATTTTTTAAACGGCATTAAAAAGCAATCTCAAAACACGGTTATTTTTCTTGGCAGAAAACTTTTTTTTTATTTTAGACATTAGTTAAGGATTTGATTTATGAATTATTCATCGACTCAAAGTTTGAGTTTTGTACAATGTAAATATTCGTTTCGCGTAAAAATTCGATTAATTAATAAAGACCCCGACATAAGCTTGAAACAAATGTTATGTAAATGCTCTCCGACCTTTTTGCTCAATTAACGGCCATAATTATTTAGTCTGCGGTGTACGGTTTAGGATATATTATGATATATATATATATTATATTATATGTGTTATACGTGTATGTTTAACTGTGTCGCAGATCCGTTCACAACCTTTGGTGTGAAATAATAATGATAATGATTATAGCTAGGTTAGTGTAATATTACGCGTTGATGACACGTTTGATTAAATTTCGGTCGAATTCTGTTTGTGCGATGGTCATCCTCGCTTTCCTTTCATTTACATATTTATCTCAAAACGTACCTTCATAATTTTCTGAGAATCTATTATATAATATAAATTATATAGTACAGTGCATTGTCGGCTCCGGTATACGATATAGATAACACGTGGATATGCGTCGTATCACGTCGGCTGTTTCTGCAGCAACCGTATGCAGGTAATTCTGTTTTCTTTTCTTCGTCCTCGTATTTGTCCCTTGGTGATAAATTATACTTTTAGAGTAGTTACCTACGTCACGAATTTATCCTTCAAAAGTTACTCGAGAGCACCACACTCGAACGTAATAAGTTATAACTTATCATTGTGTACCTATATTTTTATTATATATATATGTACATATCGTTGTGTATATAATTTTACTGCAAACGGCAAAACGTCTAGTCGTTTCGCCATCCGTTTCAGTCCCGTGAGGTTCTTCATTGTTATCGCCGAAAAGTTCTTAAATAAAAAGTACTTTATTTGAACAGATATATCGTTGTTTTAGTTGTTTGGTGTGATAAAACTGAATAAAAAATAAGTCGCGGCAATAAAACTCCAACGTTTTGTTTTGGTATATGTAAACTTCGTGATTTCTAAGATTGAGATTTCCACGATAAACTTATGATGCAGTCTTCGTCGGAATTTATATTAACTGTTGTAAACTTTTAAAAGTATCTATTAACGAACATAATATGCACACTTTGACTTAATAAGAAAAGTATAATTGCTGCTGAGCTTTTAAACATCAAACGCATATAACAAGACAAACTATTTTTTTTCTTTGTACTAAGTCAATTTATAATAGGTACGTACTTATAGTATAATAATACTACCCGATCCCATTCACTTAGCTGCCCGTTAAAAATGCCCACTCTAAATTATATGAGACTAGCTTGTGATAATGTGAGTAGTATATTATCAAGCAGGCTACCGCTAGGTGTATTCTCTATACGAATAGGTAATAGTTTTTGTTTTAATTTTATTTTTTATGTTAATTGTGGACACGCCGATGAGCAAGTATAAGTGCAACTCTGCCGCCTTGGTAGGCAATGTGCGAAAATTTGATTTGATGCATGCTTAAATCTGAAATGCCTGATTAACCAATGGCATCCAAAACAGTTAAAAAATTCTAATTTTTATTAACAAATTAAGAAACCTTAACCGTTTACGGTATTCTATATTACAGTTATTATTACCCGATATTAGAATACACCGGTTGATGAATTTAATGTAAGACACTCGTTATTCAAAAAGTATTAATGTTTTTGAAAATATTTTTTTTTCAAAAACATTTATACTTTTTTAAATAATGAGTGTTTAATGATAGAAGAATCACCTGGCATACGCCTATTGTCTGCCGTGAATGTTTTCTGAGTGATTGTCAAGTTCAGTTCTGATCTTTTTCCTCTCATCGCAGCGGCATCGAAGAATGGTGATTATGTGTTTAGCGTTTTTGATGTGACGTTTCCATCGTAGTGTTGCTTGCGCATACTATACATACGTCTATTCCTCTGACTCTCTGGTATGGAAAATAAAAGTAACAGTAATAATTATGTAGGTCAAATTTATGTGAGCTTTGATCCCGCCACTGACCGTCTTTGTAACCGCCCAGCCGACGAGACAAGATGGGTGCCGTTGTATTTTAGTTGGTTGACTGCTATTATATATACGTGTGTCCTGTTTACGACGGTTTTTTTTTGGAACTTTACGTCACTATGTGCCAAGTCGATTTTTCTCGTATACTGTCGTATTATCGACGGAAGTGGCGGACGCGGTGAATATATTATTACTATGTATATATAGTTCTCAGTCAGCGGGGGTGTTGGTGGTCGGTCGGCGCCGTCGGCCGAAAGGGAGGAGATAACGACTATAGTGTTGTGTTATGATCTCTGTCGACCCCTAGCTTCAGGCTTATTATGTATACATCTAGTGTTTTCGTGTACTTTATTTTTTGTTTTCCGAGTCGACGTCAATGTTTACCACACACACACACACACATACACACATACAATACGAATCGCTCATATACGTCTAAAATTGGGTTACGTGTGCAAACTGCGTAATTCTGCGTGGTATAGTAGCGTATATTCTGTATATATAGCTCTGGTCGCCCGGAAGCAGTAATTTTTTTTACATTTTTTTTTACGTCTCAGCGCGGTTTTGCTGTGGTTTATCCCTGCGAACGATCACCGCCGTCATGGGTCGAGTAAATCCGCATGGTTATATTCGCGGCGTGAGTGTGTGAAGCGTCAGAAGCAATTTTTTTCATCCTGTACTTTCAATATATCTTCACCTGTGTATCAATTTAACCACCCGACTCGACGTGTGACCGAGTATAACGACCATAATAATGACTGTCATGCACGCCCGACCGGTTGAATACAAAAGACGGCTCGTATATGTTATTATATTATTGTTTCGCTCTATTAATACATAGTATACTGTATAAAATAGTGTATACTAATACCAAATACCTACTCTACACGGTTATAGGTATGTTAATTATTGTTTTCCGCGTTATGTTACTCGGAATCGCAGATTATTAGTATTGTTTAGAGTTTTGAACTCAATATAATATACCACCACTCACCAGTTATCACCACTGCGTAGGCATTAGGCATCTCTAGAGTCTTGATAATGGTTTTGTATTACCCATATTATATTAATCATGCTCCTTCCGCTATAGTATTCGTGGCAATTGTAGTATTTATCGTTGTGACTTAAAAAAAAAAAAACATATAATAATATATTTCTTTAACCGTCGAAATACTGAAGTTCCGTTTTTATATTTCAATAAGATTGGCCGTCTGATATCGAATGTAAAATGTATTAAGATATTTACATCCCAAAATAGTATATAACATTACGTTACATATACATTATAACACACGTTCCCACTAGGATCGATAGTGAATAATTGGAAATTGTTTTATTTAGACACTGAAAGACCTATTACATAAATTAAAGAAAACAACTGTTCCAAGCGTATTTTTTTAAGCGCTGGATAAATGTTTTAATGTTATGATAGTTAAAAATGAAGCACCTGAATTAAAAAAAAGAATATTAGTTTTTAAACAATGTATAGTATTAATCATTTTTGGCATATTATATATTAATCAACATTAACGCGGAAAGATGAAACTATTTTTCAGATAAAATTAGTAAATGAAAACGCTTCTGTGTTGTAGGTTCGATCATGTTCCATGTACGACGGAGGCCGGCCGATTACCATCCTAGGAAACGAAAAAAGAAACCGACACACAAGTGGAACCAGCAAAATAGCACCAGTGAAATGTTGGAATACCGGTACGAAGATGGATTGGATAGATTGCCATTCTTTTTAGAGCTCAATGCTGGTCAGTATTATGTATATTATGTATGGTATAAGTAAATGTACTCTATAAATTCTAAAAATAAAACTTAACAAAGAATAAAAACCTTTCAAATTATTTTTTTCTTTGCATCGATCGCTAAAGCTTTACCATGAATTGCGTTGTTAACTGAACCTGTCAATTGGATGAAACACTTCGGATTATTATAAAAGTGACCTCGTCCGTCACCTTATCTGAAATTAATATTGATAATTTAAAATTTTTCTAAAACGAAACGTGTATTACACTAAGTTATATATAATATTATTATATTTATGGAATGGAATTTTTGGTTATTTTAATTATTATAGTTTTTACAAGAAATGTTATTTGGTTATTGGCAAGTTTTATATTATTTTGTACAACTCCGTGTGTTTACGTTTGTGGAACGATAAACTGTAAGCAGTATGCATTTTAAAAAGTTTCCAACAATCTAACAAAATTATAGTATTTGGAGGAAATGGAGTAATAATGTCGTATATATTGTATATATCATATAACGTGTTTACTTGTTATACTATTTATGGGTCAATTACGGCTCCACGTCGGATCGTATTCATTGTATATTCATATTTTCGCAGACGGTATGGAAATGGTGAATCCTAAACGGTACCGAATTCATCCTAACGTGACAGAAGTGGGTTGTGAAAGACAGAATCAACCACCGAGTAATGCTCAATGTCTTCAACTGAATGGTCCCAACATCCAACCCAGGCATTGCGTGATTGCTCACACTGAGGGCATTGTCACCGTGACACCCTGTAGCAGAGACGCAGAGACGTATGTCGGTGGGCAACGGATATTTGAGACCACTATACTTCAGGTAAGTTTTCGTGTACGATGTGCCGATGCTTATATTATTATCTTATCTTTGTCTGTTGGTGGTGACCAACGATATGCTGTGACAAGAATGGTCTTGGGTAAACGGCACCGGTTAGTTGAATGCGGGTTCTAGGAGCCACACAAAAAGAAAACTTATTGCATGATTTAGTAGATTTAGTATTATATTAATACATGTATAATTCTAGAATTTGAGGTAATAGCGCTCTTACTGCTCAGGTGATAAGCGTCCATTTGACACTAGTCGTAAAAACTAAGATTTCTAACCACACCGTTGGCCACCACTAATGGATACACATAGTCGGGGAGTTACTATACCTGGTAGTTTAAAATAAATAAAATAATTATGTTTTGTGATTCATGTTGTGTATAGAACGGGTCAATAGTGAAATTCGGACGACTGAACAATCTTAGGTTTTTGGATCCCTGTTATGATGAACGACCTCGGCCTCGTAACAATTCGCTGAGAAACGTTCAAGACTACTATGACAGGTAAATAATAAATATAGTTTCGTCAACAAACGAAATCGGTGGGTACACCGTGATTTTACTTCACTATAATTTATATTTTATATGCTTGATATTTATTTTTGCACGTGCTTTTGGTTTTTAGTGTGTCATTATTTTTTTCGTTTTTTTTTGTTTTTGTTTTTTCTAACACTTAATTAGCGGGTCGGTAGACAACACTCAGCACTCAGCTATAATGCAACAAAACTTTGAGACAACTTTTGACGTGGACGGTAATATTGAAACGCGCTCCACTTCTAGCCAAGGGAATAAGGACGACACTAGATCGCAGAGATCGATCACGAGCAGCCGCGATGGCAATCGGTATTATTATTGTTAAATTACACTACTCATTATTATTGACCAATGAGAACGACGGGTGACCGTAATACCATGCGTGTATAGTTAATACATTATCCCCGCGTTCAGCGACGTCCGATAGTTACGTATAATATATATATACTATTCATATCATTTTAGATTGTCTGCCGTGTACGGCCGCACCAGTACGGCCCCGGTAGCAGACAACATTTTACCCTGCGTCCTAGAAGTGCGGGAAGAGACTGAAGAAGCGTGGATCCACGCGGTCACCATGGACGTCGATCCATCGACGTTGACGTTCAAACACGCTCCGGCTTATTGTCTATACCTATTAGCTAGATATAGGGCGTCGACTTCGTACCGACCTGACGTCACACCGATGGAACGAGCTAATCGTTTATCATTGACTTTCGCTAAAGTCGCCACTATACTCTATACTATGATACAGGTAAGTTTACACCGCCATCCCTGCCCGAATGATTATTATGTCGGTACTTTATTGTTCGAATATAGTCTAAATATAGCGAGGAATGTTTTTTTTCTAGGGAAAACAAAATGATTTAACTTTACTGTCATTTTGGCTCGCAATTGTCACCGAATTACGACAATTTTTACACAGCGATCGTCATTTGTCTAATTTTTTGACAGAAACCATTGAAATGCTCCACGACACCCAGCAAGCGGCCATGCGGTACTAAATATTTGATGTAAAATTTCTTAAGATAATGTCTTATTCATTTTGTTTTTAAACTGTTTTTTAGATTTATCGTTGAGTGTATACTGGAAGAACTGATGTCGGTGTTACCCGACCTTTTTGCAGATAACACGGACGCCGATAATGAACACTTACCCGCTAATTCGGTTTGTTATATTTATATTTATATTTAATCCTTACTTGATCGTTGTCAATTCTACGCAGTATTTGTTTCTTTCACTATTAACTTCTTGAGGGTTCTGTTTCTGGATAGCCTCCGCTATTCATACTAATATTATCTTGTAAATTATTCTAAATATCATATCATATTTGCTTATTGTGAATATGTTACAGTTAACTTATCTACGTATGTATAGTGTATAGGTTAGTAATTTGACGTTTTGCAATTTGTACAGATCGTCAGTAAGCTTGGTACGATGATGACCACACTTCGTGAAGGCCGCGTGAATGCGTCTCTCACCATTCAAATCTACAATCAAGTATTTAGGTTTATCAATGCTTGGGCGTTTAACCGTCTGATCACCGCCGATACGAGTTACTACACGCGCGCGTGGGGTGCGCGTTTGAAGTCTCGAATAGGACGTTTACAGGCTTGGGCTGAAAGACAGGGTTTAGAAGTTTCCGCTGACTGTCAGTTGGCGTTAATATCGCAAGCTGCGGATTTGCTGCACGTGAGTGATAGACAAATTTGCCGAACAAGCCGCGACCCTAGTGCTAATATAATATTATTATTTTTCTTGTCGTCATTGTCTAGGCTCCAAAATACACCGGCGAAGATTTGGCAAGCATCACTTCCACGTGTTTCAAGCTTAATTCGCTTCAGCTCAAAGCCCTGTTGGTCAAATACCAACCTGCGCCCGACGAACCAAGACTGCCTCATGAACTTATTGATAATGTCGTTCGGGTAACTTTTTAATTATTAATTATGTTTTGGTGGTTTACTATTTTACCTTAAATTTCAAAAGCGAATGCTTTAACAGAAGAAAACAGTTACCGTGTTTGTCTAATCGATTTTTGTTTACATAAGGTTGCCGAAAACTTGGCCGATGAACTAGCCCGATCAGACGGCCGCGAGATACGGCTGGAGGAAGAAGACGAACTCATGATCACGTTTGTACAGCCCGAAGAAGGGTTCAGCTATGAGGTGGCTAGAGGCGTCCCCCCAGGTCTCATCGAATTTATTCAACCTCTCCAGCAAGCCGGTATGTGTCGCTTGACACTTCACTCAAACTCGTCTGGCCTCTGGACCGTCTACTTTTTACCAAACGTAATTATTTAATGCACTTGTTAATAATATAAATAATATAATACACTGAGCGCATTATTATCGATTTTCTAAATGTCGAACAGGCCCGAAGTCCAAGCGCGTTAAGTAATAGGAGTGGCGGTTATGCTATGCAAGCACCCGAACCGGACGTGCAAACAATAAGGCTGCACAAGTCCAACAACGGAATGGGCTTGAGCATTGTGGCGGCAAAGGTAAGTTACTGTGTGTTGTATGATCTGCAGTTTCGTGTGGTATTGAGTTTTTTTTTGTTTGGCAATTTTTTCCAGGGCGCTGGTCAAGAACGGTTAGGAATTTACATCAAATCCGTAGTGAAAGGAGGCGCCGCGGACGCTGTAAGTGTAATAAATAATAATACTGTTAATTTAATTTTAATTCATCGATAATATTAACTTGTTTTTATTAGGACGGAAGACTTCAGGCCGGCGATCAACTGTTAAAAGTTGATGGACAAAGTCTTGTTGGCATCACTCAAGAAAAGTAAGTGACCTAATTTTTTTAAATTTCCCTAGCTCATTTAAATTATTCATTCAGGGCAGCGGAATATTTGGTACGCACAGGACCGGTAGTGTCATTAGAAGTAGCCAAACAAGGTGCTATACACCATGGTCTGGCTACGTTGCTATCTCAGCCGTCTCCCGTCATGACTAGAGGTAAGAAAAAAACCCAATTTTATACCTATAATTTCATCAATAATATTTTGTATAACATAAGAATGTTGTTGTATAACCGGGATGTTAAATAAAAGTGCTTTTGTTGGTGATTTGTGAACAAACCCGTCGAGACAAATTTAATCCACTAAAACTACTACTTCTACTTCTACTAATGATCTGTTTTTCATATCTATGACTAACTCGCTTAATACAAATCGATGCGTGTTAATGTGAGTCGATTGCTTTCTATAAATCATTTTCGTGTAGCGTTTGGCAAAAGCAAATAACGCGACTCCCATTTCGTCCGACTGAAAAAAATCTCTATCAAAATGAAATATAGAAACATTGTTAGACGGCCGACTGTGTAATATATATTTACGACTAAAAATTACCCATTGTTAGATTCCGTCCGTAGGGAAAGGCCAATATCTGATTATCAGCCCCGCGTGAAAGCAAAAATCCCACAAGGCAGTTTATCGATGCATGACATACACGAATGTAGCGACGAAGAGGTGATAACTACTTGGATGACGGACATACTATCTTTATCAGGTGAATTGTGTGTGGGTTATAGGTGTTGGTGGTGGTGGTGTTGTTGGTGGTGGTATTGCAGGTAGAACAAACGTAGCGTGCTGCAGGGATCCTACGCAACCCCGCTTTGGGCACATGCCCTCTTGCAAACCCCCGTCTGATTATCTGTCGGTGCCGGATGTCCGTAAGAAATGCTATAAAATACCACCGGAAAACGAGCTGTGTCTGTGCGAGGACATCTTCCAGCAGCACCAGGCCAAACTGATCAACTGCGATATGGAGGACGCTAATGCCGTCGAATCTTATAAGGACCCAGATTTCGATTCAAATGAAAACGTGTGTGACGGTATTGTCAATAGCGAGTGTTGTTGCGGTGGAGGCGGTGCCGGTGGCGAAAATAGCGGCGAAGGTGAATCGCTCAAGTCATCGTCGTCGTCGTTGTCATCGTCTGTTATTGGTGCCGCAAATGACCAAAAAAATTGCGCCGTCGAAGAAGTGGTCCCCGAGAGCCGGGAAAAGCTCACGGCCGAAGAACGGGACAGAGTCCTCCGTGAACTCGAAGACATCGTGACTGGAAATTTCTTGACCAAAGTCCGTCGGTTTAGCCAGGATGTTCATTCGGACTCTTCTGCCGGTGACGACCATCGCGTCAGTTCTGGCCAGTTGCAGTTGACCTGTGCTTCGGCCGCGGGTAGACTACGCGGCAAACGATCCAGCTCATTGGACACGGATGAGATCGTCAACTACGGTAAAGTGGCCGAGTTGACTCGAAGGTTCTCCAGACTAGGCGAAGCTGGCGTGATAACACCTCGACACTATCGGTCTGAACCAGATTTCTTTGACGATTCAGCGATTTCCGTTCGTCAATTCCGCCGCCGTCATCACCGCGAAGATGACTTGTCGTCGTCCTCCTCTTTCGGTGATGGAATTGGTGGTGGCGGTGATGTCGATGTCGGCGTTGATGTCGTTACGAGTAGTGGTGACGATTACGAAGTCGTCCGTCAACCCATTCGAATGGTGTTCATACGACCCATGAGCGTCAGCGACGATCGGCTTAATAACAGCAGTGGTGGCGTTGTGTTGACCGAAGTGACGAGTGATGGCGAGAACGACGTGAACCAGCAACAACAACGCACTTTATTATCGAACGCAACGCAAAACCGGCGACGGTCTTTCAGGAAGAGCGTGGCATTTGACAGTTCGCTTAGTTCAATCGATGGTGGTGGCGACGTTGACTGCGGGAGTGGTGACGATGCGACGGTGAACCGTTACCGGAAGCTGAAGGGTGGATGGCAGCAATCCCAGACAGATGAGCACTGGCAGCCGGTGGTGGCTGACCGCCGGGCCGCTGCCATTAATTACAGCAAAAGCTCAGACACTGTATCTGTGTCGAACTTTTGCCGGTCTCACAGACGGTACTCGAGCGTGGACGTGTACGACCAAGTGAAAAACGTCGTGTTTCTCGACGTGGAAAAAACGGAAAAAGAGTTTCGAGACGGACTCTTGGCTGAGAAGAACCGACGACGGGAAGCTATCCGGGATTACATGGCCAACAAGGAGCTACTGCTAATGAAGATGAAATCGGCTAGCGTGGGCGGTGTTCTGCGCTGGAACCAAGAGCACCAGGACACGCTGCTGGACGACGAGGAACCATCGCAGTCACCCGACTCGGACGGTGGCTCTTCAGAGTCGTCTCCGTCTCCACCGCCCAAAGACGGGCTACGGCGAGTCCTCCGCACGGGATTAAAAGGCAGGCGGATTAGGAGGTTAAGAAAGTTAGAGTCGAGAAGTAGCGGCTTAGCGGTGGCAGACCTCTGGCGCGTCGTCGGTAATAGAGACGTACCGCCGCCGTCGTCGTCATCGTCACGACACAGTGCTGCAGGTTGTTGTTCGTCTGCAGAACCACCCGATAATCATAATATTACGCTGTGAGCACCGAAATACACACTTGTAACAAACAAAATTGTACATATAGAAGAACGAAAAAAGAATTTCGCTTGCTTTTGCTTATTCCCTAGTTATAAGTACGTGCTTTGATTAGTGTTCAGCGTTTGTATTGTGTTGTTGTTATATTTTTATGTATTACACGTAGTTGGGTTTTAGAATTCTCTAGTCAGTATAAAATGAGAATTAAGACTGTTATATTACCTCCGAAAAGGCGTAATTCGGGATTCCGACGGGAAGAGTCTTGGTGGAAAGGGGTAGTCGTCAGATTAAAAACACGGAGAGGAATACTTTACTTCTTACATCTCATTCGGTGGGACTTTCTAGATCAAAATATTATTATAACTTCGCTTACTGTAAAATCGATAAGAGGAAATCTATGTAAGTAGGTAGGTACTATATATATCTTTATCAAGGTCAATTATTATTTGAAATAAAATTGTCGGTGCAAAAAAAACGTAAATTGTGTAAATTGTTATGGAACTTGTTTACTCAATAAAATTACTCCAGCCGTTGACTTTTAGTCTTTAGGCTTCCACGCGTTCGGTGTTTTGTTTTATTTTTAAAAAGTTAACTTTCGTAATAATTACGACTAACTGTGTGTCTGTGCCTCGATTAAATATCGATCCTACAGTATAGTCACAAATGTTTAAATTTCAAACTGTTTGCATAGTAAAAGCGTATTTATTTTTCCTCGCCACAATCGCTGCATGGTATTTATCGTTTCGTGCTCTGTTGTGCGCTAAAATTTTTTTTACGTTTACATTTAATGCTTAACAATGAATGTTAGAATTACGGCTGCACAAAAAAGATTTCTGGCCTAAAACAATACTAAAAAATGATGAACGTTGTCGTAATTAAAAAAAAACGGAAATTCTTTCTATATAATTAAGAAAGACAGATTAAAATAAATAAATATATTTATGATTATAAACAAAAACAAACATTTTAACGAATTCTGTGTTACGTAAAGTTTTCTTAAACTGCCTGTATTCTTATTTATGGAAAAATCAAGAAAAGTAATAAATAAAGCATAGGTACTAATTAGGTTAGTTATGGTAATAATTATTCTGATAAAAATGGTATAATAATATTATTTTACTACAAAAATTTTAAAAATTTTTAATTTTGATTTTTAATATATGCATTATATATTTATACACATATTTTATCGTGTATACGGGGGATACAATTGTTGATTTAAACTTAATAATAAATATCGTGTGTTAATGTTGTCTCTACATCGTTGTGATTTTCATCTTCATTAAAAATTCTTTTTTAAGTAGATATTTAAGTATTTGAATGAAAAAGTAATTAATTAATTATTTAAATATATTTTTCAATAAATACTTAAATTCAAAAACACTCAAAAAGTATTTTAATCATTTTGAAATACCTTACATTTTTTTTCCACTTGCTGACTGGCACATGTTAGCTTATTTTTTCTTAGGTCCAGATTTTGGTAAAATAAAAAAACAAGTAAAAGTGCAACAAATTTGTATATTCCAAAATATTAAAACTTTTTTGTTATTATTATTTTAATTTAATATACGTTATTATAAAATTATCATCAGCGTCTTTTTCCTTCTAGTTTTTGTAGGTATACTACAGAATGGCTTACCAAATCAAATCTTTGCGGGTTTAATATTTTGCTTATTAATTATTTCTATTATATTCTTAAATATGTCAATACTTAATATGCATCACTAGATTGGTGATTGTTTACTTTAAAACACAATATAATATGTAAAGTTTCGAGAAACAAAATTCATATTACTTAATCCTCTTAAACAATTTAACTATCCTCCAGGACATATTTGATATTTTGTTATTTTCATTGGAATGATAAAAGTTAAAATTCCCTTCTAACATTAATTGTAGTGTGAGGGCTTAAGTAGATCAGGAGATCCGATTTTTATCACGCTAATTATAATATGTAATTTAAATTTGCGGAGTATAATTAATAACTTCACCGTCATGTTTACGTAGCTCTTAATTCAAAAATGGTTTTGTTTATAAGTTTAAATTTACATGTTTTTTTTTTAATCGATTTGAATATTTTATAAGTACAGCGTGGGAACTGTGGACATTTTCTATTCCAAAAATGATTATGTAGAGCGATTTATTGGGTCAATGTAATTCACAGCTGGATAATTATTAACAAATTTGACTCTTCAATATACGTATAAGGTGGTTCATTACCTAGTAGTATATTAATTTGTTGAACAGTAGTTGCATTCAAAACCCTCGGTAAAATATTGCTCCCAATCATGTTTTTTTACGATTAAATAATTTAAATTAAATAAATATACTTACTAAAAGTGTTTGAAAAATAAATTGAAAATAAATTGAAGTATTGTGAGTACCTTAATATTAAGTATGTACCTATGTATAAACTTTCATAAATAATAAATTTAAAATAATTAAAAATGTAAATTTACATGACTTAAATTAATATCTAGAGGGTAGGGTATCTTCCTACACTACTACACTACGCCGTTTTCTGTTTCGTGGAGGGAAATGAATGTCTTACTGTTTTCGCATGTAATTAATTGTTTTGTCGAACGATTGAAACCCAAATCACGATTTTATCTCGCACAGTACACTTTCTATTAACTATAATTTGTATTTACCTGATCTTTAAGTGTACCTGTTTTTATTTTATTATTTTTATTTCAATCGTTGTTATGTTAATGAAAGTTCTACGTGTCTTGTATATTTATTTATTTATCATAATTTTTAACTTATAATTTAATTTATTCATAGTTTTGTTATGTTAATTTTATAACTTTCAAGGAATGAAATATGGTATTTTCTTAGTCTTTAAAATGTCTATTTAGATCCCTTTATGTTCTTTGGGTTTGGATAGCTTGCGATTATAAATATTTTATTTTATTCAACCTTTTGGTATCGTAGAGTTCAATATTTTTTTGTAATCATAAATCGAAATAATTATTTTGTGTATTTATTGTTTATTTGTATTAATAGCTTTTGGTTTTAAATGGTTATTTATATTTGCTGAGTAATAGTAGAATTATTTTTAATATAATTAGTAATTATTAAAAATGAATATTTTATAACATTAAATTTGCAGTTAAGTTTATTGCACATTTGTTTTTCTAATTACAATTTTTTTTTAACATCGATTACCAAGTTTTTATTTTAATCTTAGTTAATGGTTTTAATTTTCAAGTTTAGAAACATTTGGAATTTACTTTTTAAAGATTAAGTTTGTTAAATTTTTAATGTCAAAATAATGTTTACACCTATTGATTTGCTTTTATTTAATAAAATAGGAAAAGCTGAATGTTTGTTTATGTAGTTCTTTTTACTTGATTGTTATTATTCATTGTATGTAGATTTTATTTAGTTGAATGCTTAGTCAAAAGATACTTTTATACAATACTTTTCATGTTAAGTATGAGACAATAATTTGTATTGTTATTGAATTAGGTCCTCGTCGTATGAGCGAACGGGACCTACCGTCTCGGGTGTTGAGCGAACAACAAAACACCAACTCCAGAGGTCCACCACCTCACCATCAGTCACAAATTCAAAGTTCGAAATCCGTCCCTTCTCTCCACAGTAAGTTTTTCAATCAAGTTCAAATATTTCACAGTACTAATTTTCACATTATTGATATATTTTAAATACACATACACTTTTTTTACAGGCGTTGAAGGGGCTAGCACAGCCATACCTCCCGTAGTCGGTAGACCACCAACTCAACACGAAGTATTTAATCCTGGATACAATCGCACTTCAACCACATATAATCTTCATCAACAAAATACACTTAGATCTCGGTAAAACATTTTGTATTTAATTGCCCCACATCATAACTTGTCTTCTTCATTTTTAGTGTAAACTTTTTTTTTTTAGGTCTAGCCAAAATCTAAATGATCCTCGTCCACACTCCCAAATGGCTATTCGTCAACCATCTAATCCGAATCTCTTAAATGGGAACTATCATCCAGAAAGATCGCCATCCGTACACCCAAGTGTATATCAACCTCAACAGCATCCTGCATATCAACAACATGTACAGCAACAGCTATTGATGCAACAACAATATAATAGTCCTACTCCAGAAGCGACTAGTGAACGCTTTTATCAAAACGTTAACCAAATATACAGAAATCAAGACCAAAATGGATATGGTCCATCTGGAAAATTGCCAAGTCCACCTGACGAAAGGTATGTTTATTGTTTAAACATTTAAAGTGTATAAATTAAAATTAATGTAAATAAACATTTTCAGAACTCCGAATCAATTGCAAAAGAGTTTCAGAGGATCGCAATCATCGTTGCAGAGCAGACAAAGTTCAGATGCTACACAACATCTGAAGGACAGACCTACGTCGGCTTATATATCTAATAAGGATTCTTACAACTTACAGAATCAAGTAAGAGCATTGAACTTATGATTTTGTCTTACAAATATCTGATAAAAATGTATTTAATACTTGTTTTTTAACAGGGAATGACAATGCGTTCCCAGTCATCGCGGGATATGTTAAGACAGGATGCAAAGTTGCAAGAGATGACAGAGGAAGTTCGTAGACGTGAAATGAGATCTAGTGGAGTTATGTCTCCTCACCAATATGCTACACAACAGAGACCACCACCTAATCGTGCTCAGCCATACCACGGTTACCAGGAAGCCAAGCCTACCCCATACCTTGGAGATCAAATAAAACCACAACAAGACATGGTTCGTTCTCAACAATTTAATCAGCCAATGAGAGCTACAATTCCTGAGCCCATGCCACCCGCGTACAGAGAATCACCACCACCGCCTCCGCCACCACCGACCTCAACTCACCCATTGTACCAGACAAGTCCACCCCGCAGTGAGCCTAACCGATATATGGCAAGTGGTGGTGAACCACCTAGAGGTGGTTTCTATCAGACTCCTACAGAGCCGTCCAAGCAATACCCATATCAGGGAACTAACCCGTGGCAAAGAGAAGAAAAAGAAAAAGAAGCAGAACGTAGGAGAGAAGCTGCTAGAATGTGGCGTGATCAACAAATGAGTGAACTCGTAGCACTTGGACCAAACAGAACTGTTAGCCAAGAAGAACAGCTGCGGGCTCTAAGGTTAGAGAAGGAATTTGAGCGCAGGGCTCAAGAAGAAGGAGAAGATGATGATGACGATGATCAAGTAAAATTATATATTTAATGTTTTAATTTGTGATAAAATATATTATGTTTGTTACTAAATTTATTAAAATGAATTAAATCATTATTCTAGGAGGCAAATGAAAGAGTTCAACAGTTGATGCGAAGTGCCCAACAGCAAAGTGATAGAAGACCACCAGCAAATACAGTTCGGACTCCAAATAATAATTTTAATTATATGAATGGTTCACAAAGGGGTCCACAACCTGTACCGTCTAACGGGTATGTTTATTGAAGTGAATACTTCTTTTTTTACTATGAATTCTAGTTAATGCTGAGTAATAATATATTTTTTATTATTATTTAAAAGAATTAATGATGAAAAAGAACGATTAAGAAGACTTAAAGAAATGAAAACAAAACAAGTGGAAATGGAAGCTATGAGAGAAGCAGAATTAAAACTCAAAAGAAAGGTTTGTTCTGTGAACAATTTAAATATAGTTTTTTTTTTTTTTGAATAAAATACAGAATTGTAAATTCTAATTTTTTCCAATATCAAAAAAAGAAATTATAACCCATGTCTTAAATGCATAGTTGCATATTTAACATCATTATTGATAAAAGGCAGACTTTTTGAACGCTTCCACTATTTTTATAAATTTATAATATAATTATTCGGTACTTAGATATTTATCATCATAGAAAATAACTTAACATTTAAAAATAATACTAATATTTAATAGTGTTATTAGGGTTGTCAGTAATTAATAATAACAAATTTAACTTTTGATTAAATTAAAAAAAAAATGTTTTATTTAAAGTTAACAGTAAATGATTAATAATCAAACAAAATAAATAAATACTACTAAAGATATATTTTTCAAGTTACAACTAGTCGTCATGCTAACACAGTTTCACATATGTTGTTTTTTTTTTCAATTTCAGGAGGAAGAACTCAAGTACCAACAACAACAGCAACAGCTATTGAATCAATCATATAATAACAATACACCTAATAGACTTAACCGTTCTGTGAATCCACCCAACAACTTATCATTGGATAACTCTGGTTATGGTTATAGCTTAGCTTCACAAGGAAGTTTACCATCTCAGCGATTAGACAATTTGCTGGGTGGTCCTAACAACAATGACCCGCCACAGCCACCTGAACGTGGCTCTTCATATGCCATCATGAGTCAAGTGGAAACTAAAGCAACGCCACCTAGACCGCCAGTTCTCACCTCTACACCAAATGGAGTAATAACTACACCAAATGCAAACACCACACCCAAACGTGTATCATTCCAAGATCCTACATCAATGCCGCCCTCACCACCATCCCCCACGTTGGAGAAAATTATGGAAGACCCTGATGTAAGGATTGTTTATATATTACAATTATTATTTATTATAGCAGAAAAAAATTATTGGAATTATATTTTTTTTATTTACAATAGAACTTCATCGATCAGGCCGAAACAATGTTAGCATCACCACGAAGTCCAGACATTCAGTTTACCAGTGGTAATACACCAGGTGTGATTGGATCACAAGAAGTATACAGGTAAATAAAAATATTAATAATATTAATAATTAAATTTTTATTATAGCATAAGTAAGAAAATAATTAATAATTTGATTGTATTTTAGGGATCCAAGACAGCGTTTACTAGCTGAGCAACAAAAACAACAAATGTCTAACAAAGCAGGTAGTACAGTGCCAGAAAAACTAAGTTTTAAAGAGAAGATGAAAATGTTTGCCATGGAAACTGGAGAAGACGGTACGCCTAAAGATAAAGTAAAAATATCTAAAGCTCAACGAGAGATTGATAACTTAGGAGCATCAAGTACACCTTTGACTAACTAAATAATAATAATACTTGAACAATATTTTTTAGAAATGCACTTAAACATCCCATTAAAGTTTAGTAATTTTTTTTTTACATAAAGGTTTACTGAAATCTTAATCATTAATTGTATTTAAGTATTTCATTTTTTTCTTTAATCATCATCATATTATATTTAATAAGTACAAGTCTTAAATTTGTGATTTATTATAGTTGAATATTAAACTATAGTTTATTTTCTATTATATTGTATTGTTATATTGTTGAGAGTAATAGCGTTTAAATTATTATCGTTGAATAGTACTATTGTGTTTTATTTTTTAATTTTTGCTGCTTTAAATAGAGTATCACACTATATTTTTCGATAATGAGTTTCGAACAATTTCAATAATTAAATTCATTCACAAATTATTCAATATCTACTTAGAGCAATACATTGTATACAATACATTTAAGGATCAATTTTGTTATCTATACAATCAAACATTTCATATTATTATGATAATTTTTATTATTACTATATTTTTATATACATAATTTTAATTTATTGTAAACTCTTAGTTAAATTTTTTTATTTTGTTTTAATAAATTTATTTGAGTTGAAAAAATAGTAAAGAAATTTAAATTTAAATAAAGTTATATTATATAATTATAAAATTTTGTTTGTACATTTTTGTGTAAAACGAATATAATTTCGATTTCTAAAAGTATTTTATAATATTACTGTATTTACTATATTATAATATTTATTACTCATTTTTATCATTATACTATTGTAATTATTATTATTATTTGTAAAAATAAAACAAAATTATATACATACATAATATTACATAATATAGTTAATATCGTATATTTTTTAATAATATATCAATTTTTTTAGTGTTTATATTTATTTTGTATCTTGTTTCTAATTTAGTTTCTACTAACTATAAATTCAATACTCTTGATAAAGTAGACACTTGGAAATATATTAAATACTTTATAATAGTACATCAGACACCACTGCATTTGAAGTTTAAACATTATGTCATTATGTAAGCTACATTCATACTATCGTTTATGATGTGTGTCACTATAATATAATTAAATATTGATCGTACAAAAAAACATACTTATGTTGTTTCACAACGATTCAATAACATTGAATTAACTAATTGGTCACCAAATCATATTTAAGGGATCATTGATCATTAGCTATTTACTATTGATGCATTATATGTTTAGTGTTTGTATATGCAACTTGGCGTTAGTGTCTTAAGAAACAAAATTGTTTAGGCTCTCAAAAATAGAATACTTTTTGAATATTCAAATTGTTGCTATTGCTTACAGATAATATACTATTATACTTAATAGAAGAATAATTAAAAATGTTTATAAATATATATTTTTAGAATACTTATGAACACTACAGTGATAACTTTTATGATTTGCTTTCTTAATTATGCACATATCTTTTTATGTAAACACATTAAGAAGAATATCGATATTAACAATAATGGATTTACCTCAATTTTTGTGTATTTATTGAATCTGTCTCCAGTTCTTTCTGTTAACCTTAATTGCATGTCCAACATTAATTTTGAAGTACTTAGATAATTAGATGGCATTGATTTATAATTGAACCTACTGTATTATTAATCCTTAGTCAATCTTCTGAAATCAATAAATAACAATAACAAATTTAAATGTTAAATTTAGATAAACTTCTTTCTGTTGTCCGTCCATACATTGAATCCAAGTCTCTTCAAAATAGTTGTGTATCAGTGATAATAATTTGTCATGTTTGGTATAATGTGCAGTGTTCAACAGTTTATTATAAGTATTAAGTATCATTTTCTGGTATATGAGCTAAACTTGGTAACTTTAATATCCGTAGTGCAAATTTTACAATGTTCTTGTATCTTATTAGAAGACCTGTATTTTGAATTAGTTGCTATATAAGGGAAACCCAGGTAAAATGTAAAACTTAACTTTGATTGTATTTAAGAGGGTTATTATTTTATTTTATTGAATTAACAAAAATTCATTAATATGTAAAATTATATGTAGTTTCTAAATTTTCAATCAGTTTTGTTATATTATAAGTATTTAATTAAACATACATTTTTACTGAACATAAAAATTAAATTTTGGGCTATCATGGACCATGGGCTAATGTAAAATAGGACATAAGTCCTTATTCATTACAAATATAATTAATTTCATATTATATAGCCATAAAGATGATTAAAAGTTATTCAAGGTTAAAAGCTATGTTTTTTATTGTATAAATATATTAACTATATACAATTGATGTACATTTACCAGGAAAATTAGAGTTTTAGTGTTCATACTTTCATATATTCTAATGTCTGGGCGCTCGTAGGTAAACATTTTTTGAATAAGCTAATGAAAAAATTTGAAAAATTGTATACACAAAAATCACCTAGTTAAATAAATAAAAAAAAAAAATGGAAAGAGGGAGGGACTACCAAGCAAAATTTGGTGGTTACAAATTATGATAATTAATTAAGTTCTAAGTTCCCTTGGTAGTATTTTAATATTTTCTTTAATTGTTATGTTTGTGCAATATTGAATAATTTAGTTGTTGGCTTTATGTCGTTATGTTGTTGGATTTATCTCAAATCTTTCTATTTGTATTAAATGTGTTGTGTTTATCCAACATACTTTGAAGTTGTTTACATTCTCTATTATAGGCCATTCTTATTTTACTAGTAAAGTAATATTCTTTTCAAGTACGTATTTGATAAACAAAATCCATCGACAAATTGTTAAATTATTATTAACACCAAGTAGGTACCACAGAAGTTCTATATTTGGAGCAGAATTATGATTTGCTACAAATAATTAATAATTATACTAATGTCAACTGTCAGCAAAGTAGTGAATGTTTTTTTTTAAATAAAAAGTCATGACGATATATTTATTTTGTATGGTTTCTACTTAGGTATAAGACAAATTGAAAAATATTAAAATTGTAAAAGTCTCAGTGACTATTTTGTATAAAGTGTAACTAGGGTCACACAATCAAAAAACTAATGACTGTTGTTAAAGTTATTTTACACGGGGATATCAATTTATAATTGTATTAGCTGTCCCGTCACGGCGTTGCCCGTGTATTATAATTATTATAGCTATATAACAGGGGTGGCCAAATCACGGCTCGCGAGCCGCATGCGGCTCTCGTCACAGTCGTATGCGGCTCGCGGTCTTATTTACAAAAACCAAAATATTTTAATTTTTTTTGTATACATTTATAAAAAAATGTTTTTATTGTATTTATTTAAGGCTTAGAACATAGAATATAGATTAAATCAAACAAAAAAGGTATAAAATCTGGGAAATTAGTATCATTTTTTAAAAGTCCTATTAATCCATTTTTACAACCCACCATACTAGGAGCTCCATCAGTTGAAATGCTNAGGTATAAAATCTGGGAAATTAGTATCATTTTTTAAAAGTCCTATTAATCCATTTTTACAACCCACCATACTAGGAGCTCCATCAGTTGAAATGCTTATAATTTTGTTTAGTGGAATTTCAGCTTTTTGTAGAGTTTCATCGAGAGCAATCTTAATGTCAATACCCCGAGTAGTTTCCTTCAATGAAATTAGATCTTGAGCTTGAGCAATATTAAAGGCAATTACAAAACTTGCTTCTACACAGTCGTCTGCCTCGTTCGTAAACATTGTCATAACATTAGTTTGTTTAGCAAATTTTAATTTCATCGAACATAGCTTATTTTTCCTCGAATCAGAACCAATAGAAAAATCTCGACTAAATGTGCTGTGATTGGTTTCGTAATGCCGTTTTAAATTACTAACCTTAAACTGTGATAATGTAACTTGACATATGAGACAAAATGGTTTATCGTTTTTCTGTATAAAAAAGTATATTTCTTCCCATTCTAATTTAAATTCCCGTTTTTCTTCTTCATATTTACGTTTAACCGCTTTATTAGAAATTGACATCGTAACTAACTTTCGCAATAAGTATCGGTAAAATATTACAAATATAATTATTAAATATTACAAATATTTTACAAAATAAATTGAGGTGTTTACAATAGGACTATTCAACACAGACTACAGACTATATTAAAAACGATATAATTTCATATTTCGTAATTTGATATGTTTATCGGCTGTTTGCTATCTTTATTACTTTTGTGGTATAAAAGTACAGATTAGATAATTTGGCTCTTGATATAATTTTATTAATACATGTGGCTCGCGTACATAGTCATGTTGGCCACCCCTGCTATATAACAACCCCCCTTTTTACCCCCTCAGAGATCGAAATTTGAAAAATCCTTTTGTGAATGCGCCTTTACATTGCTAAAGGAACCTCTGTACAAAATTTCAAGTCTCTAGACCCAGTGGTTTAGTCTCGGCGTTGATGAGTGAATATTGGCGGTCTCCTATATGTATATACCTACCTAGATATCTTAAATGTTATTAGTTCAACTGTAAAATAATTCGTTAAGTACCTATAACTGTATTAAAACAAATAAATAATCAATGTTTTTTTGTTTAATTAGGTGAATTACCCGGCTTCACCCGTGTGTAGTTTTTGCTTTCTCAAAATGAAATTCTTAAATCAGTTCATA
Source organism: Myzus persicae (assembly GCF_001856785.1). Classification (NCBI taxonomy): domain Eukaryota; kingdom Metazoa; phylum Arthropoda; class Insecta; order Hemiptera; family Aphididae; genus Myzus; species Myzus persicae. Next base: position 122,344 of record NW_019104300.1, read on the forward strand.
GTTTTGTTTCATTTATAATAAAACCAAGTAATATGCTTTTTCATTAATTAATATGTAATAAAGTTAACTTGAATGGTTTGATTGAGCTGTTTGTTTTATTTGTAGAGGGGGAAGATCGCTTATTACGATACTGTCGCCAATATGTCTCACTGTAACCCACCCGGTTTCCCCTACTTATAAATCATTACTTATTATTACAAGAAAAAGGATGTTGATGACTTGCATTTTTTCCCTTGATCCTATAAAGTTCTATCTTACCGAAAATTCGTTGTATGCTCTCTTGATTTGGAACATTATATTAATTTTATTTTGCGATTTATCGGATTTTTAAGCGTTATTGGGTATAAAATAAACGCATTTTTTTTTGTATTTTAACATCATAGGAATGTAATGATATGCTCACATATCATAATTGTATATATTATTTACTTATTCAATAAAATAAATAACGGTCGAGTTGTCGCACTTAGAAAGTCCCATAAAAAATCTAATAAATACCATTAATCTCTGATGAAAGGAACGATTTGCATTATTTGGTCACGTAGAAACTCACTCATAGTTGTGGCCATCTGTCGCCACTTGTGTGATCTGTTTCTTACGAAGCCGGATACAAGGGATGGTCCAATTAGGGTCTCTATCACTAAGGATAACGGTAAATCTTTAGAAACACGGAGGCCTTTGATTTGACCGCCTGCGAATCTGGCTGGCTGGACCGCGTCGTCACCTCTCATCAGTGCATGAGCACCTCTCCACAATCAAACAATCTCTCACGAGTGCAGGCGCACCACGAAAACAGATTGACAACCTCTCCATACCGAATTCTACGAGCGACAACTGGACTCCTTTTGACGAGCAATAATCAGTGCGTTTATTTATTTTTATTCGAGTATTTTAAATAATTAATTTGTGTCACCTAAAACTCATACTGCCAACCCAGTGACAACTGCGAGTCAGGTATGACATATTAAAATATAAAATACAGTATTGTTGACTGCCTTATATTAAATTATATGTGCATGCATTTACATTTACATCATAGAAGTGTATTTGATCAAATTCTCGAATACACGATCTCGAGAACCCTCCGACGATCAGGAGGAAGGTATTAACGTAAATTTAGATCATCTTAAATATTAGTGTCGGCAGGCGTCATATTAATATTTACGGTGATTTCTATAATTTATTTTATTATTTTTATTATTTTCGTTTATTTTAATTTTTGCGTTATTACAAAGTGGCGCCCAACATAAGTTCAGTTTTTATTTTTCTAAATAAACTGAGAATTGATCAAATTCATTTTACGAAAATTATTTTAATTATACATTATAATACTATTCGTTTTTAGAATTAATAAAGGAAAATACCAACACTAAAACTAAAACTAAAAAAAAAAAAATAAATAAATAAATAAAAAATAAAAATAAAAATAAAACCTAGAAAAACAATACGAATACAAATTTTGAGTGAATGAAAATTGACTCATTTCATAATAAAAAAATACTATCTAATTTAATCTAAAGAAATTTTAATCTTAAAAAAATATATCATAATACCTATACTAAATAATACATATTATTATTTTTTTTTTTTTTATATAAAAAGAAAACTAACTAAAATTTATTCTCAAGTAAAACAAGTATTTACTATCTAATAAAAAATACATTAATTAAATCTCAAATGAGATTAACATAAAATATTACAATTAAATAATATATGTTATTCATTATAAAACTTCTTTTTTTAAGTATCGCATAAAATCAGTCATGGGAGACAATAGAAAACCTTACTTTAAACCAAGCAAATTCACGGGAATTGTTTCGGAAAGCATCGATTTTTTCTTTAAAAATTATCAAAGAGCTGCTCTTATTAACGGATGGTCGGAATCCGAAAAAAGTCTATATATTCCCGTTTTCTTAGGAGGAACTGCTCTCGTATTCTATGATAATATCATGGATACCGTTCAAGACATTAAATGGTCAGACTTAGAAACTAAATTTAGACTAGAATTTGAACCACTAGCTCAAACTGATATGCTTCGATTAATGCTAGAAAAACGCAAACAGAAACCTGATGAACAAAGTGTGTCTTACATTAATGAAGTAGAGTCATTGTGTAGACGAATTGACAAAGATATGTCACAAGGAGAAATAGTAAAAAATATAATGAAAGGCTTAAACCCCTCAATAGTAAAATGTAAAGGAATATTAGAAAATAAAACACTAGATGAGTTTAAAAAAAATGTTCGGAAATATGAACTTATTGAGTTCATGACAGCAAGGAGTATAGATAAAAATCCACATGAAATTGAAATGGGGATAACTAAAAATAAAGTCCAGCAAATAAATACTAACAATAAAATAAATTACAATGAAAATATAAAATTACGAGAGGAAATTAAAAATTTAAAAGAAATTGTGGAACAATTACAACTATCTCAGAAAAACAATGATAATAATTATCAAAATAATATTAATAATGTACACGATTCCACACAAGATTGTACACAAAGAAATATCGATAGACCTTCTTGGAACTATAATCTATTCCCATATAATAAAAAAACATATTTTAATAAATACGGTCCAACCCTAAGATATAATAAAAATAACAACAATAATAATAATTCAGCAGTTATAAAACATTGTTCTATATGCTCCAAGAATAACCATGCCGAATATGAATGTTACTTTAGAAACAAACCTAACATAACATGTCAATTATGTAATAAATATGGACATTCCGCGATCACTTGTCGCTCAACTGCTAACAACGAATCAAAAAAACAAAATACAGAGCTTAACTCATCTGATAGTTACACACCTTTAAGTACAGAAATAACGAAACAAAATATAAATAAAATCAACTGTACCCCCGATGCTCTTTATATTGAAGCTCAATTTAATAATATTAAATTACCAATAACAATTGACACGGGGGCAAACATATGTTGTATTAGACAAGAACTACTACCCAGCGAGTATACTACAACTATCGGGGGCGGATAATAAACCACTAAGCGTGGCAGGTATAACCAATATTAAAATAAAAATCAACAATAACAACTTCAACTTTGACGCTTACGTAGTAAAAGAATTAAGTAGCGCAATCATACTTGGAAACAATTTTTTGATAAAAAACAATGCCTTAATCGATTTTAAATGCAATAACATAATTTTAAATAATGAAATAAATATTCAACTAAAAATGAACAATATAAATACACTAAATTGTATAAATAACACCAATAATATCATAGAATTAAAAGGTAGCATATTTAATAGCCCAAACAACTTTGCTATAACCCACTGTATATCTGCAGATCTCAAAATGAATGAGGGCATAACAAATTTAATATCCAAAGTATACGGTGATACCAAACTTCAACTTGCATTACAAGATATAAATGTGGGGGACACCATACCTATAATCAATAACCAATAACCATAAAATTATATTTCACTTAATAACAAAAAAGTCACACTATCACAAGCCCAAATATAAGGATCTAAAAGCTTCAATTCATAACCTAAAACTTGAAGCTATAAAACTTAACATTTTAAAAATTGCAATACCCACCATAGCCCATAGGTTCAGAGTTAGACAAATTCAATTGGCCTAAGCTAAAACAATTAATATACTCTGAATTTCAAAATACTAACATTGAAATACACATGTACTATAAAGACGAACAAAGAATAACACAAAATTTGGAATCAAAAGCACACTAACATAATAAATAATATTCATACATTTTTTTTTTAATGATAATGATAATAACGATAAAAAGAAGAAAAAAGATAAAGAAACATAAATAAACGACAGGGCACAAACAAAAAAAATAAAAAATCATGCCTATAATATTATATTTTCTATAATCAAATCAGGACGAACTTAAAGGAATAAAAACGTTAGTAATAACACAAACAAAATTAATATATATAAAATACAAATAACCTCAATCGAAAATCATACAAAACGAAATAAAGAAGTAATAGACCCCCAACCCTAACATACCAATCTGCATAAAAAAAAAAAAAAATTAAGTCTATAACACAAATCACTCAATACAAGTCAAATAAACCAATAAAACCAATAAACAACAAAAATACTTATCCTGACAAATGCCCAAATTACTTTACAAAAAAACTATTATCAATACCAACTCTTTGATAATTCTCAGTATAGAAGATAAAATATGAAAATGTATAATATAAATAGATAATTTCCAAATAAAAAAAAAAATAAAAATGCTGTTCAACATACATGAACTTAGTAATAATAACATAAAATAAACTTAAATTCAAGCATATATAAGTAAAATATATATAAAACCAAATATTAAAATAAAATAAAATCAACTAACATTAGTTAGGTTTACATAAAAAAAAAACAAATGTCAAAGCTAATAAATTCAAAAATATGTAAAAAAAAACAACCTAGCTGTTAGGTTAGATACATAAGAAAATAAATGTTAATCAATCAAAAAAAAAAATGTAAAATGACTAACATAATTTAAGTTCATACAAGTAAGAAAATAAATGTTCAGCAAATAAATACAAAAGAAAATATAAGATAATTAACATAGTTGTTAAGTCAGTATATGTAAGAATAAATGTTAAAATAAGCACAAAAGATGTGTAAAAAAAAAAAAAAATAACCTTAAGTTAAGTTAGTATAAATAAGAAAACAAATTTAAAAAATTTAATGTAATTAACTTAGTTTAAGTTAGGTTAGCATAAGTAAAAAAAAAAAATGTCAAAACTAACATAATTTAAATCAGTAAAGAAATAAATGTAGGAACAAATAGATGCATAATCAAACAAAAAAACTAAAATTAACATATTTGGTTCTTAAGTATAAAAGTGTTAGTAGATTATAAGCACAACAAAAACAATGTAAACAATCATAAACTAAAAAAAAAAAATGTCTAATAAGCTAAGTGTAATTTGTAAAATATCAAAAAAAAGAGAGCTCATGATATTTAAAATTAATCAAAATTGAAATTGTATAGCAATCATTACAACACCCAATAGGGAACACAAACATTAATATAAGAACATAAACAATTATAAATACACAATATAGTATATTCCTATGTAAGAAGACTTTTATTTTTAAATTTTTTTTCTATCATCCTTTATAGATTGTATAAGCAAACAAATGATATATTCCCAATTTAAATTATATTCAAACTTTATTCCAATTTATTTTAAAATTTTTTTTTCTCTTCTCTATTTCATTGCTGTCACTCTAGCCTACGAGCGGTGTTGTGAGGGCACAACAAAAAAAAGTGCAGGGTGGATGTAATGATATGCTCACACATCATTGTAACAATTATTTAAGATATAACAAATAAATAAATAAATAACGGCCAGACTGTCACACGTAGAAATCGGAAATCTCTAGACCCCAATAAATTATTGTCACAGACAAAATTGTCTAATTATATTATACGATCAGGGATTAAGAAATCGACACATACCTAAGTTTGCAACTGTAGAGCGTAGGACGTGTGGCTTTCTTACATGCCGCCGGAGAAAAGGTATGGTAAAAAAGGTCCTTGTCACAGAAGAGAAATCGGATGTACAAAACAACCTTTTGATGAAGCCGCCTATCACTCTCTGGCCGGCACAACCGGATCGTCGCTTCGGCAGTGCATGGGCACCTCTCTCACGAGTGCAGGCGCACCACCAAACAGATTAACAACCTCTTTATACCGAATTCTACGATCGACAACTGGACTCTTTTTGACGAGCAATAATCAGTGTATTTCTTTATTTTTATTCGAGTATTTTAAATAATTAATTTGTGTCACCTAAAACTCCCACTGCATAACCCAGAGACAGCTGCGAGTCAGGTATGACATATTAAAATATAAAATACGGCTGCATACGAACTGAGTCCCAGTATAACCTTTTATGACGAATTGAGTCCCGGGTTGTTTTAGGGTATAAACCAATTGAGTCCAGTGAAATTGTAGGTATAATACTAATTGAGTCCATGTTTTGATACTAACTGAGTCCCGTTAAAATATAATATAAAATAAATATAATATAAAATAATTATTTTATTAATATTTTAATTAATATATAACCAATATATATTTTTTCGTTTGATACAATATATATTGATGGGACTTTTAAAAGCGGTGCGCCGTAACTCCGCACGGATCGTCGCCATTTTATAATATATCACCTTAACTCCACATACAAGGTTTTTTTTCGACACCTTAACTCCGCATACGAAGTTTTTTTTAAACACCCTAACTCCGCATAAAAGATTTTTTTTGACACTGTAACTCCGCACATATTTTTTTTAATGTTTAAAATATACAAAATACAATACATATTATTAAAGTTAAATAAAAATAATATTAGACTGCAGGTAATACTAGGTAATTATAAAATATAAAATTAATAATAATTAATGCATACAAAAAAAATCGTCATTGTCGGTATAAAATGTATCTAACAAAAATTATAATAATTAATGCATACAACGAAAAATCGTTAAAATTATAATGTAAGTTAAAATAAGTTAAAATAAAATATTATTAAACGAAGCCAAACTTTTTACAAAACTATATCTATCTATTTGGTTGTTATTATATAATTCGATTTTTTTATTTATAAATTGTATATTATTTTTTAGTTTTCTTCTAATTATCCTACTTTCGTTATTATTGGCAGAATTCATTCTTATATAAGAATCCGTCTGCATAGCTAATAAATGTTTAATGAATACAGCAATATTTGGATGTGCTGATGTAAATAAAAATTTTTATAATGCGGAGATACGGTGCGTTTGTATTTTCGACCGTGCGGAGATACGGTGCATGCGGAGTTACGGATTCACAAAATATTTTTATTCATGCGGAGCTATGGTGCGTTCTTTAAAAGCTGCCCAATACAGTTTACTCAACTGTTTACTATCCACGGAATGAAAATAATAACTACATACCAATGGTATTTTGTTTACTTTTGGACAAAGTTTCAATAATATAATTATAATATGTATATATAGGTATATCCGTGTGGAGCGGCTTTTGACGCGCGGCATAATTTTCGCTGTGTGTGGATGGTCATTTTATATTTTACTCAAAATAATCCTCGGACTCAATTCGTATACAATTAGTTTCCTAACCCCGGACTCAATTAGTATATGTCTCGTTTGTACCCGGGACTCAATTAGTATATTAATTTTTTCCGTTCAGGTACGGGGACTCAATTAGTACACAGCGTAAAATACAGTATTGTTGACTGCCTTATATTCAATTATATGTGCATGCATTTACATTTATATCATAGAAGTGTATTTGATCAAATTCTCGAATACACGATCTCGAGAACCCTCCGACGATCAGGAGGAAGGTAGTAACGTAAATTTAGATCATCTTAAATATTAGTGTCGGCAGGCGTCGTATTAACATTTACGGTGATTCTATATTTTATTTTATTCTTTTTATTATTTTTTCGTTTATTCTATTTTTGCGTTATTACAGGAATTTTCTGTTGTATAATACTTGACATTATTCTCAATTTAAGATTTGTGGGTTTTGTTCTGTTAATATATTTTATTTATTTTTATTTTACTTTTAAATTGATTTTTAATAATTTTATGTATTTTTTTACCGTAATATAAACCTACAATTAATAATAATATTTTTTTATAATATTTGCTACAATTTATTAATTTACAATTTGTATTAGTAATTCCTCTGACACCCATTATCACACCTATAACTTTTAAAATAGTTATCATTTTTTAATTGCATTTTTTTTTACTTATTTCAGTAGATTTTTGGTGTTTTTTGTGGTATTTTTGAGTTTTTTTTATGGCACAATTTTATATTTTTTTTGGTTATCAACGTCCCTTTTCAACTGTTGTTACCAGGGCTGTGAATTAGTTTCATTTTTTTTTTTTACTACATTCTATACAAATTGGATTCGGAAAAAATTTGTTTTGGCTTCTGTTTAGAGTTTAAATATGACATGTTTTTTTGCATAATTTTGAATTTTATAGTACATTTAATTCACAGCCCCCTCTCCCATGGTTATTACTTATTAGTTATTACTTATACTTCCAATCATACTTTATTATTTTAATTACAGACATTTTAAATGTCTACAATCTACAACTTCTTCAACTTGATGACACTTAAGAGGATGTCAGATTTTTGGCGCACTATTTATTCCTCTCTGCAGTGTGCCATGCACAACAAACCAAATTTATGTTTAGCAGAACTAATCATTATTAAAGTAAAACTATAGGGTTGGTTATGTTAATCGTACATTTACATTGTTACGAGTGGGTCAAAAAGAGGAAACAAATAGTGTTCTGACATCCTACCGACCTTTTTTTATTCTATCCCATAAGTCAAGGTTTTCAACCTATCAACTTAGTAGTTTCAGCCATAGAGTTGAATAGCCTTTGCAATTCAAGATTTTTTCTTACGTCTTCGTCATTTTTAACCTAACTTTTCTACATCCACACTTCCTATTCACCCTTCACTGCACTTTTCCTACTCCCTTCTCTCCCAACTATACAGGTCTAACTACACTTTACTTCAGTCTTCTCATTCTTCTCTTTCTCTCCTTCACTCACACACGCACACTTCTCTCACTTCTCTCATTTTTCTCACTACCTCTTTTCCTACAGGGACCGAACTACCTCACCCTATTCTCTCTTGTTTTCACTATTTGCCACACTCACACTCCTTATTTTCACCATCTCATACACTTACTATTATCACAGTCTCAATATTACCTATACAGGTCATCTTACCTGATAACCGTTGGAAATATTTAAATATGCGCTCGGGAATAAATAATAATGCGTCTAAGTCACCCAGGTAGCAAATTGTCCGAGGCAATACATTTTAATTTTCAGACTAAAAAGTAAAATATATAAGCCCCAAAAGAATCAAACTTACGCATGCGTCGACTATTATTCGGGTAAAATATAGTTGTGTCAAATATCTATACAGTGCAGATGCCATATCAAGGAACTGCCTTATTTTTCATCTCACTCCGAACTGAAAGGATCGAGATATTTTATAAAAATTACTTGAGCAGAATGAAATATGTGTGTAAATGTTGTGTGTAAGTGTAACGACTGAACGTTGTGTTAACGACTTGCCTCACACTTTTCTCGTTGGTTCATTGACATTTTTAGAATTGTGAATTGTCTCCGACGAGTGATGACCGATCGGCATTTGCCTTTTGCCAAAGATTATAGATTTTGTAATGTAATATGATATCGTCATCAGTTCTCGAGTTTTTACTTCTTTGGATGACATGGTACATTTTTTATTTCACATTCCTAAACAGACAATTTATTATCATTTATCCGGAGTATTAAAATGTATTCATAAAACGGAACTTGGCGTACAGACTACATTACAACTACTCGCCCAAAAATGTATCCCTTCAATAATACCTACCTATCTACCTAATATTATTATTTAATTTGACCTCTTTTTATACAAATTAAGCACAAGTACGTATACTCTGTACTTTACAGAGTACATTGTGTATATTTCTTAAAGTAGATCGTTTTTTTGTAAAAAAATCATGAAAATTGAAGGTTTTTTAGTAAGATAGTACACATTAATTATTAGACCGATTTGTATCAATTATATACGAAAAATAATAAGTCGCATAAGTCGCATAAGTCTTATGAAAATTGAAAGGTAAGATGAATAAAATATAAGATGACTGTTTGATACTATGTTAATTTAGGTTTGTTATGTAATAGTTATAAGTGATGTTAACAATGGACAATAATATTGACTATTGACAAGAGATGTGAGCATTTGTACCAATGACAATACGATGCTGTTATAAGAACACATGCTCTAAGTGATATACATCTCCAATAACATTAAGATACAACAATATTTAATTTAATAAAAATTATTGATTTAAACAAAAATTATAATTTTTTGATTCATCTAAGAAAAAATGTAATTACAATTTTTGAAAACTAGAGAATTCTTAACTCACGTAAATCAAAATATGTTAAAAATTATTCAAACATTCAAAGTATGTTTTTTGATACATGCGAGGCTTAGTAAATCCATTTGATGACACATTTAAAGAATTCTTCTGAACTGAGAATTTTAAGTTGTATTTTCCATGAGTAAATCATAAAACTGAAGTATTAACTAATATATGTGTAATGTACATTAGAGATTGAGGCAGTGTACTTGGCTGAAAAACCAAGAGACAAAAAAAATTGATAAATCGAAAAAAAATTGCTAAATTAGTAGTAACATTTTGTGACTTATACAATATACAAAATAAATCACTCACTAAAATCAGTACAATAGTGTTCGTAAGCCTCAAAAGCTAGATTTTTAAAGTAGTAACAAAAATTTCCCACACCTTAGACATCATTTTACTATAATAAAAAAACACCACGACATGTAAACTACCAAACTCGCGTAGAAGTTATAAACAAATTAAACAGAAATGAAGTGTGTAGAGTTTCGTTTTGTGAAAAAAAATTCAAGAATTGAAAAATCATAAAACACGATACTAAAAATATATTAACGGGTGGAAATGTAAAACAGCCTGCACGTTATCAGTTAACACTGTTTATTATGGTCACATGGTTTGTATGGACATTTTTTTGCACCAATTATATTGCAATTCAAAGCACATCTGCACAATATCACTGAACTGGGCAGTAGTTATTTTATTATTGTAATAATAAAGTAGCGGCAATGTTTATAGATGAGGTTTATATTATTCGAAAAATTCGTATTTCAATTTAGGCAATTTAAGGAAGTTTTAGATAATATTTATTATACCTAATATTATAGTTGACTAATCACCACAGATATATAATAATAAATAAATATCAAAGTAAATTGTTCATCATTAATCCAATATACTGAAAATAAAACATACAAAGTTTGTTTTATATATCCTTAATATAAAGTTATGAAAAAAGAAAAGTAAGTTATGGAGTACATTTTTTTCCTTGATAAATATTAAATACATAGTATTAATAACTCTTGTGTAAAATTATAATTAAAATACCTAATACAAATTGTTTTCATTGCATGTTCTATGTACATCTGTTTCTCCTCAAAATAGAACCTCATTAGAAAACAGTCAATCAAAGAGGCATTCATTACCAACTTTTTTTTTTAATCACAATTTCTATTTCTTACATATTGTAATAGATAATTTTAATTATACCTATATTATCTTCTATATTTTAAATATCAGTTTAATAATATAAATGTAATATACTATAAATATATAATATATACTATAAATGAACATAACTCTTATTGTAATAATATTTTTATAAAACACCTATTCATACACAATATTGTTTAGGTACATTGAAACATATAATTTAATATTTATTACATAATCATAGAGTAAAATTTTAAGGTCTTTTTCGTTTTTTGTTGTTCCTAAAAAATTTCGAAAAATGCTTATGGCTGGTTTTGAAACTGCACGCCTCAATTATATAATACTTGCTATTTCAAATAAATCCAAATGAATAACATAACATAAGCTTTTATTTACTTATTAGCTAAATCAACTAAGGATTTTCATAGTGGCCACATTGATGCCGGATGATAAAATAATATTACAAACTCCATCGAGCCGTGCAACAAAACACGCTCCTGACGAATATTCGTGTCCGGCTCCACAGCTATAGCGGAAATTTGGCTTGGTCGTGGTTACCGTCGTTGCATGGTTACGGTTAGCAATTGGCGTGGACAACTATATTTGATGCTGTGGAGGACAGTACGAAGCGGCAGCTGGCCAAAGGTTGTGCTGCTGTGGCTTACTTCATCACGTGACTGGCCACAACACTGTTTGGACGTGCGCATTTTCATGTAGACGTGTAGTCATACGTGGTGGTTATAGTCGGCCATAGTATCTCGTCGGCAACAGCAATGTTTACATCGTCTGGTGATCGTATTTTGTCGGTTGTGGTGTTGTATAGTCGTAAGCGAAATCGTTTGGTCGGCCACGGCATGTTGTATAGTCAGCCACGGTATCATTTGGAAAGCCACGACATCGTATAGTCGGTCGTCGCATCCTCTGGTCGGCCGCAGCATAGTAAAGTCGAACTCGGAATCATTCGGTCACCTCTCGACAATGTATGTAAGGTTACAAAATCGTGTTAGGATAAATAAAAATGGGAAGGAGAACATGGGCGCCCTCAGACAAATGTGTTTTAGAATCAAAAAAAAAGTTATAAAAAAATGTACATTAGGAACACAATACAAGGAATGCAGTTTACAATCTCCAAATACTTAAACCGAAAATGCTATCCAAAACAATGAGTTTATTAAACAGTAATTATTACAAGGGTCCCAGCTGGTTATCAAAATTAAAAAAATGATTATTAAAAAATTAACTGGAGTTAAATTAAAGAAAAAAGTGGAAAGGGGTGCACTTGTGCCCGCTGGCCAATGCGTTTTAAGAATCAAAACAAATGAATTATAAAATAAATGTACATCAGGAACACACTTTGAAGATTACAGTCCCCAATCTCAATATTCTTAAACCCTTAGCATTCTTTACAATAATTAGTTTATCTAAGATTGGTTAATAAAAGTTGCCCCATCAAAAAATGGCTTATGTTAAAAAAAAACTAGAATTAAGTCCAAAAAACAAAAATGGGAAGCGCCTGCCGACAAATGCGTTTTAAGAATCGAAAAAAAAAATGTTGTTTTCATTCACCGGAGAACAAACTTATAAAAAATAGAAAGAAATATCGTTTATTTCCAGAAATGTTGTTTCAGACGACTTAACTTTTTATGCAAAAGAAATATTTTCAAAAACTTAAGCGTTTTATGAAATAATGAATGTATATTATATGTTAAATTATATTATAATGGCACCTAGCTATGGATGGGTGATGATAACTCGCGAAACTCGCAAGTTTTGTTGGTGCACATGCACTGGTTCAGAGACTACTCAGGGTAGGTGTATGTGATGATGAAGCACTTACAATTTGGGGAAAGGATGACACCGGACACTGCCTTGCTGATCAAATAGGGGGGG